>NW_011888889.1:4017985-4024759 GCF_000151845.1 Pteropus vampyrus | reverse complement strand
TGCAGGAGTTCAGTACTGTAATGTTTAGAAGGTGGCAAAAGACTTTCTTATACCAAAACTTGTGCCTTTTGTGCTCAGTTGGATAAGAAGTGAGCATCTGATCAGCTGAATCCACTGCTCCCATATTCTCATTATAATCCACAATGACACATGGCTTCTTAGTTTCTTTTCCATTTCTGTTGTCTGCTTCAATCACAGTATCTTTGTGGAATGTTGACAACATTGTTACACCATTTCAGTGCCTTAAGTTCACCACAGAATCTGGCTACAGTCGTGCCCTTTGCAATCCTTTTTTTTTTTCAGATTGCTTGGCATCTGTTTTCTGTTTAAACTGTTCCATCTGCATCAGTCCTGTTTTAATGTCATTCTCTGAAAAGCCTGGGAGATGTATGGCAAACTTTGGGCGTGAAGTTAGGACTGTAATCCACGAGTTATCTCGGGTGAATGCTGCAGCCGCAGGCATCACTGGTGAGTATTCTTGGAGCAAACGGGAAATGGGTTAAAGCTATTTTGTGATCTATAGTGTTCAGAGTAATTATTTTAGTCTGTTATTTTGAATGGTAACTTCATATATTACAAATTCAGTTTATTATATTGTGGATATATATTTACGTATTGTGAATTCAATTTTTTTTTGGAAAAAAAAATTGACACTGGACTTAGAAATACACAGAATACAGAAGTTAACAAATGGCTAGCTTTTGCTACTCTGAAAGCCTTAGATTTCATATGATGAATTTTCACTCATTTTGTAATAGATAACAAGACAGAAAAAAAAAGTGAAAATCTGAGCATCTGAAATGAATTTACCAAAATAAAGTATTGACTGTATCATAGAGTATTTTAAGGGACTAAATGATAACACATGAAAAAAAATCATAAAACTGAGTTTAGCTGATCACACATTCAGGTTTATTTGGGCATATTACTCATGAAAGAATAATTTTACTTTTATCATGATGAATAGAATCAACAGGAGTCCTTTAGGCTATTTTATTTGAAGTTTTTGTGTTATTTTCTTTTTAAATATTTTTTTGCAAATAAAAAGAATAATAATTATTTATTCTGATAAGCAAAAGTTGAAAAGGACCCAGAAATTTCAATCCTAGGTTTTTATCCAAAAGAAATTAAAATACATATCCATAAAAAAATTTTGTACAAGATGGTTAATTATAGCTTTACACACCATACCCTAAAACTGGAAACAAATAAAATGTTGTTGGTGAATAGACAAAAATTTAGTGGTATATTCATACAACGTATATTTAGCAATAAAAAGGAATAAAATATCGATACATGAAGTAACAGGAATAAATTTAAAAAACATAGTGTTGAATAAAGAAGACTTGTACAAAAAAGTACATTGGTATGGTGTAATTCACATAAAGTTCTAGAACAGGCACAACTAATTTATGGTGGGGGAAACAAAATAATAGCAGTTGCCTGCGGAGGTAGAAACTGACTAACAAAGAGAATGAGAGAGTAGGTGGTTAGATCTAAATCTTGATAGGGATTTCAGGTACACAGGCTGTGTGTATTTGCATAAACTCAGAAATTTTACACTTATGATTTGTGCATTTTACTGTATATAAATTTTATCTCGAAAGTATAAAAAAATTAAACAATATTAAGCTCTGTGACGCACATACTATAAAATATTTAGAGGGAAGCACACCAATGTTTGCAACTTATTTTGAAATCCATAAAAATTCCAGCGTTATCTGACGGCAGAATCGAGAGATGGGTAGATGGTTACCTAAGTAATAAGACAATGAGAGCAAAATATTAATTTTAGTATCTAGTTGTTATATATACAGATTCACTGTAAAATTCCTTTAATCTTTCAATAAATTTAAAATTTTTCTAACATGTTTGAACAAAATTAAAAGGATATCATGAATCTTTATCTTTCTTTACTACAGTATGTGAACACTAATACCATCTCACTATACAAGCACTGCTGTCAAATATACATATTAACCATTAGATTGCAAAGACATTTTTTACTCAAAAATATAACCAAAATATAATAGCAAAAAGTCATAAATGTTTCAGAAGTCTGACAGATATCAGAGGTTATTCACTTAGAGGTCCATAAATATGATAATTCATTGGGAAATCATTATATCTATATTGATACAAAACAGATACAACTGAATTTAGACTACATATTTATGATTCCTTTATAACTGGTAATAATAGTGTTTTCTTTGTTTGCCTGACCAGTATATTGATCTTGGTGCAGTGGGAGTGAGACAGAGAAAAGACTCAAAATTAGCAGACAATACTTTTCAAGGATATATATGAAGTAACCCCCAAATTAATGAGTGAATCCAATGTTGCCTACAATATGTGTGCCTAATCTTTTCTTAAAAACAGATTTTTTTTTTTAGGGTAGAATAAATGATTTAACAATGCCTAATGTAGAATATCTACATTTTTAAAAATCTGATATCTGTGTATGGGCTTTCGGGTTCTTTTGTTCAGTATCTACCCACAGCAGCAAAGAGTCATCATTAAACACTTAAGTTTATTACTATACATATATGTTTTAGAGCAAAACATGGGTTCATTCAAAACAAACTGTTCTTATATTACATTTTAAAGATTCTATGTGATTATTTATTTTTTAATTATTTTGGTTGGTGTATCATTCTCTTCACCATCTACCTGGTTGTACTTGAAAATAGGCTTCACTCCAAGTAAAGAGTCACTACCCATTTTCAGAAAAGGAGAGTAGAGGCAAAACATGGGGAGCGGATAATTAGCTTTTCCTGATCTTAGAGCATGCCTTGAAGCAAATGCCACTTTTAACTGATTATTGTGGAACTAAGCAACCAATCAAAAATTTTCCAAAATCTTTTCATTACAGCGCTCATGCTGTTATTTCAATATCCTTTAGTTTTATATTGTTGCCAAATCAGTCTTATATTAGTCAAGAAGCGAAGAGATTTTTCAGATTTTAAAGGTGAAGAATGAAATACATGTGCACAACCAAATTATGGTGAAAATTTTTCCTTAAAGTTTTTTTTCAGGATATCAACTTATTTATCCATAAATAACATTTTTTCCAGAGCTTTTGAGAGAGAACATAGTAATTTTTTTTTCATAAATGGCACTACAATATAGACTTTCTAATAACTGGATCAGTTGCTATTATAATAAAATTCCATGGTTTGCTTGGCTCGATCATTTTATTTTTAGCCATGGGTTGAGATACCATGGAACACAAGTTGCTTCCTCCATTTTCTTTGATGATATTGGGACTTGTACCAAAGGAGCACTTCTGAGAGCAGGAAAAAAAAATGCTAAGATGCAGTGATTCTAAGAAAATATTGGCAGTCAGATTTTCATATACTAGAAGTTTTACAAAGTATGAATCTCTGTTTAACTCCACCGCAAGCAATTGGAGAACATTATCTTCATTTTATAGAAGCTTCATTGTTTTCTTGAACAGCTGCAAGAGTCAAATTTCTGAGCTAGAAATTGTACAGTACCAGAGGGTGAGGAAAATTAGTTCATTCCTGTCTCAGAATCTTGAACATACTGAGACATCTATGTGAAATAGTAAAGTCATAATACAATATATTATCTGATTAATCAGTGGCCAAAAATACTGAACCATTTCTGTGCTGTGCAAGAAAGAGCCAAAGATGTCTATTTATACAGCATCAATCAGTTGTTATTGTTGTCTGCTCTGTCAGTTAAAAAAATTAATAATAATATTTTACACACCCTGCAGGTGGTTTAGTGCTATGATTATAGAACTTCATAGCCATTGAAAGTAGAATATACCCACTCAGAAGGGAACAGGAATTTCATCTTCCTATTCCAAGGAAATGGTACACACACACACATTCAAGTAGAAATTGCAAAGACAGTTTTAGATTTTGTCAAAGAATAGAGTGCAATATTGCTTATCCATGGATGTCCTTTTACATGCTTACCAATTTAATGGTAAGCAGTTCTGGCAGCAAGGTCTGAATCAATGCTTCAGTGGTGCCTGAAGTACACTGAATTATACCTTTTAATATCTGGGTACTTTTTGTCTGCTAATGAGCTTAAATAATCTACTGACCTTTCCTGTTCTACCATTTTCTTTTCATCAATATTCTTATCAGTTAGTAAACCTCTCCCAACCCTAAGTAACAGCCTAGAGTCAAATGGACTACTTACTGACTAGTTGTTGGCTATAGGAGCAGTGATCTTCCCTGAAACACCTTGGGAAATACGTTGGCTTCTAGATTCAAATGCGAAAAGTCATAGGGTGACTTCAGAGCAGAATGTATATTACAAGTGTTATCACAGGAGCAAGAGCAAGAGCATAGAGAGAAGATTCTCACAAGTGGTAGATGTAGTTAGGCATAACGAGACTGCCCAATGCAGAACACAAAAGCTGGCCCTCAACATGCATGGCAATAAGCCTTAAACTACTCTCTAGCCACAGTCACAATGAAGTAAGCCATTGTAATCTATTCTGTAAATTATTTGGCTTTCTGAATACTTTCTCATCCCTAATTTAGAGCATTCATACCATCCTTTAATTATTTTATTTATGTTTCTCTAGTTAGTTTGCAAAATTTCGAGGCTTGGTGATAAGCATTCAATATAGGACAGAAAGAAGGACAAGAAGAAGGGCAGGGAAGAAAAAGGTTTATTCCTTTGCTTCCTTCGACACTGAGTCTTTGAATTCCCAAAACGGTGTATAAATTATATGTCTCTCAGTTTCTGATTTATTTTCCCCAGTCTTTCTTCCCCCAAGGGATGAGGGTTTCATATGTAGATAATAGTTTATATTTTTTATTCCTCAGTATAATGTACCATGAGATTAAGAAAAGACATATTGCCTCAAAAGTTAATAGCCATTACCCTTCCTAACAAGAAATACTAGAAAAGAAAAAATATCAAATGAAGGTCATCACATATATGTCTGTGCAATTTATGACCTATCATGCACACAAGAAAAATGAATTAGTATTCTATTTTTATTTATAGATACAATAAACATCATAGAACTTTATCGAATACTAATTTAAAAAATACACAGCTTTAGCCAGTTTGGCATTTATTGGTTTCTCTGTATTTTGTTAGTAAAATATGAAAATATTTTCCAATTTGAAAATATGGAAAATTCTTCTTGGTATATTTGACATAGTAATGAATAAGAATAGCAACAAAATCTCTAGTCATTGAAGTAAATGCTAGATCAATTGGATTTTATGTGAAAGGTTGGCACAAAGATAATTATTTAAACAGTATATTTAATGGAATATGCCACAAATGATGTTTGTACTTGGGCAAGTGTCTCAAGTACAAAAGAAATTCATAAGAGGTAAGAAAGATTCAGAACAAGAGAGCTTGAATAATTTCTGCTGTATATTGTGAGAACAGTTTGTTCTTTTCCATTGTGGACATGAAAAAAAAAGAAAGAAAATCCATATAAAATGTCACTGGCAATAGAGGATTAGCCCTGTTCTAGTAAAAAGTAGGTCTCCTCAGGGCTTGCTCTAGGCAAAATAGTGAAATAAGAGGAGGAACAAGTTAGCAGAGTGGGAAAATTCTTGGACTAAAAGTTTGATTTTTGCATTTCGTTCCATTTCTGAACTAAACAGCAACATAAATTTGTCAAATCTGTTAATTTATCTGTATCTTAGTTTGATTATCTGCAAAAATAAATAATTCTGAATCTCCTTCTAAGTACAAAAAGCCTATAATAATGTGTATATTCTGCGGATTCCATCACGCTACATAGCACTTTCTCCTACAGGCTGGCAAGCAGACCCTCTTTTCAAATTTCTAGGTCTACTTCCACAGTCTTTTGCTGCCTAATGACTACTCAGAATCACTCACTGTTCAATGTCCAATTCATAATCCCAGAATGCGTCATGCTCTGCCATTACTTTGAAAACTATTTCCTTATATTCCTTTACTAAAGCCAAAGCCTACATTTTAAAAAAAATTTAAATCATAATTAATACTTATGGAGAGTAGAAAATTAAGCAAATAAGCTTCCCGCAATACAAGGCATATACTAGGTACTCAGTAAGTATGTAATAAAAAACTATTAAATGTATACATATGACAAAATGGAATTAGATTGGCAAATTAATAACAATTTCAAAAGTAGTATAAATTCATTTTCTAATTTTCAAAATAGTATTCCTTTGAAATTCAAGCCAGCTCAAGGAAATTAATTACTAATTGTTAAAATTTAATGAAATGTAGGGAAAATACTTTCAGTTCATCCTTTTTAATGTCCACTATTTAAGATACTGTTTATTCTTTTATTGCAGAGATCACTCATGTTTTCTTTCAAATTCATTTCTTTCCAGTGCTTTCTAAAGTAAAAGTCTTCACCTATCGTTCTTCTTATCCCCCATAAAATAAGTTTTTCTAAATTGCTTAATAGCATCCCCCAAATGACAACACATGGATCCTATAAAGGTTACAGGAGTAAATAAACCCTTTTCCTTTAACCTACGCAAAATTTAAGAAATAAATTTCTCTGTAAACCCCACATTGAAGAAATAGAGTAAGCCATACATATTTGTAAATTGAATGGTTTGGTTTAATTAACCCTACCCACACACACTTCTCCCACTCTGTGATTCTGCCACCATCGTAACTGCTTGGTCAGCTAATCAAATCTTTCTTCCCCGATTTGGCCTAATTGTGCCAGACTGCAATACAAAACACATAAACTCATTACAGTGGACACAGATAAATCATAATATCATGAGACATGTAATCACGATGGTGCCTTGACATAAAATT
>NW_011888889.1:4010552-4017637 GCF_000151845.1 Pteropus vampyrus | reverse complement strand
ATCTAGCTCTAAGTAGTTATTGGGCATAGGTTGCCTCCAGAAAAAAAAAAAAAAAAAAAAAAAAAAACAGCTCACTTCAATTCAGAGCAATTCTCACAAAAGAATTTAATGAGAACTCTCAAATCCTAATACTCCCAGACCTAGAGGAATAAATGTTTCAGGCAGTCCTGAAGATGGGATCTGGTGGTGTTCCACAGCACCCACTACTGATGAACACGTAAAAGTGGGGTAGAAAGCTGTGCTAGCCTTTTCTACTGTCACCACTATTCACTGTCCCTCAAACAGAATGAAGCTCATGAACACCAATGCCACTCAATTCTCTTCTGGTTATTCAGAAGAAGAACTCACTCAGCTCTAATACACCCAGGAGAAGACTCACCTCTGTCCGTTAATCCTGGGGTAATCTTTTATATGCTAAAAGTCAAACAATTTGTTAATGGAAGTGGGGAGATAACAGCCTGTCAGGATAATCTATAAGTTTAGGAAGGGACCCACCAAGAAAACTATCCATGTCATAGTTCCTAGAATTCAAGGTAAAGCTGGTTAATAACAAAAGTTGACTCGATTATGACTAACTCATTTAATATCTCTTACTCAATGGCACCACTCAAGTCTGGCTCACCAAAATGGTAGGTGAGATATTTAACTCTAGCCTCTCACTTTTTCTAGAGTAAAATCCCCAGAGCTACATGCTATTTTTGATTGGGGTTAGAGGCTCATATACTTGAAAAAAAAAAAATGACAGGAAAAGTTTGAAAATAAAGGAGGAGCCCTGAATGATTAAACTTAAAAAAATGCAAATAAATAAACATCAATGTAAAACATAATTTTTATTTTAAAATGTAGAATTTTAGGCCAGAATATAAAATAGATATGAGCAAGATATTATGTGATAATCCAAGCCTTTATGCATCTAGCAAATGCACTACAATATAAAAGGAATGAAAAGATGCTAGCAATACTGGGGAAGAATTTAAAGCACCATAGTCTTAATCAGAGATAATAATACAACTTTTTTATAAATGAATAGATTATGCTGAGAATATGGAGAATTTGAATATGACCAGCAATTTTGATAATCTGTACTAATGCCAAGATCTCTGTTTATAATATTTTACTTCTAGAACGGTAAAAGAATATAATCATCTAATCCTCATAAAATAGTTGTATTAAAGTTTATCATATACTATGTCATAATTTAAGTCTTGATAAATTCTAACAAGTAGATACCTTTCAAGAAATGACCTCCAACTACATCACAGAAAATCTAATGATAATAATCTTGAATTAAAATTTTAAAATTAAAGGAAAAATTAAAAAGACACTGCTCCATAATTTGTGGGTCAAAGAAGAAACAAAAACTAAAATGACAGACCATTTTAGATTAAGAAACCTTTAGAACGCTGCCAGTGAACACTCAAAACATGCAATGTATAATATTATCACTGATTTTCTCCTATAACAGTACCAAATTAAAAAATAATAATAATAAAATGTAGCAATATTGATGTACATGCACTTGCTCTAAATAGATTTGAGGTTATTTATTTTAAGTAAATAGCATAAAGAGAAGTGTAGTGAAATCAGAAGTATTTTAATATACTATATGAAGGTAAGGGAATGAAGGACAAAGAGATATGAAATTTAAACTATAACCGAGGTTAAAGTTAAATAAAGGTGTATTTCAATTTGTGGAAAGCTATAAAGAAAAAAAGTAATGGATCGAAAAAGATGCTTTTAATCACTTTTGATTCTCTCCCATTTTTGTATTTATTTATTACACAATTATTAAGAATTTAATATATACAAGGCACTGTACTTAACTCCACGAACACAAAATTTAAAGTCAGTCTCTCATTTTAACTAGCATGGTCTTGTTGGGAGTGGAATGAGTAAACTGTATATTCCTTACTTCATAGCATGGAGTGTTATAGAGTAGCACTTCTCAAACTTTAACATGCATTCAAATCACCTGTCTATTTTATTAAAACGCAGTTCACCTCTGGGGTCAAGTTTTGGTATTCCTAATCAACATCATAGGTTTAAAACCTATAGTTTCAAGTGCAAAGTTATAGAACCTCTAATCTGCGTGTCATCTCCAGTCTATCTTCCCAAGTTGTGCAGATTCTCATTTTCCATTAACTTTTTCCTATTTCCATCTTTATCTTACTTCACTTATTCTTTTCTTTCTCCTTAGCTGAGCTCATCTACACATCCGTCTTCAATTATAACTTAAATAAAGAAAGATCACAACTGTCTCTAACCATCCTCTGAGCTCCACATTCTCCTACCCAGCTGTCTATATCAACTTTTATATCTACAAAGGCATCTCAAACTCAACATACCCAGAGATGAACTTACTGTACCATTCCACCTCCCACCACTCAGAAAATACTGGCCATTTTGAAGACTTCATCTCTCAGTGAATAAAGAATCATTTACCTAGTTGTACAAGTCCAAAATTTGGAGACTCCCACATTATCCAAATCACTGTCCAGTCCACTTGATCTTCTAAATTAATTTCTAATCCATTCTTCTCTCCCCCTCTGCTACCACCAGGCTAGGTCAAAATTCAATCATCTCTCATCTAGATGATAACAACGGCCTCACAATTGATTATTAGCTTCCACTTCATCCCACCCAACCCATTCCCCATAATTCAGCAACACTCTACCTTGTTTTTATAATAACAAAGAAAGCCTTGTTCTTTATTTTTTAGGGGCTTCTTCTATTACCACTCCTTTCTTCCGGTTGCATTTCCACAGACATGCTGGCCTTCCTCTGGTAACCCTTACAGGGCTCCCTCCTGCCATACCTGTGCACTTCCTGTTTCTTTTACCTGGAATGCTCTTCCCTTCTCTTTTTCTAGTTAATTTCTGTGTTCTTCTTCCTATCTCAGCTTAATTATCACTTTTTCAGAGGAGCCTTTTCTGATTTCCATGTGTAGATTGAATGCCTCTATCATAGGGTTTTCTAGTAGGTTTATCTCTTGTTTGGTGCACTGTCACAACTCAGTTTCCCACCCCCTCGTTTATATGATTATTTGATTGACATTTATAATCTTCATAAGAAAGAAACAGTGCTTGACTTTATTTGCCATTTATTTCCAGGCACTAGAATAGCATTTGAATAAAGTAAATACTCAAGAAATACTTGAAATAAAATGTTGATTAAAAATGAGCTGTTCCTAAATCTGCACATTCATGCCACATAACTGAGCAACCTATAGGAGCTCTGCAGCCCCACTCCGAGCCAGTCAGTCCTATTATAAAACTCTCCATTGGGACATTATTTTCAAATACAAATTGTCCAGTAAGCATTTCTTAGAATTAAATAAATAGGCAATGCAGTGTACTTATCTTGTACAAAATTTAATCCAACTAGAATTTATTGAATCCAATCTGGTTATGGCTGAATCATAAGCACATGAATAAAATGAAACAATTTTGGTGTCTCATCAGATTGGTTAAAATCAATGTGTGGCTCTAGTTTAATGATTGAATTACTATCAGAATCCACACTCCATATGGCTCTTTCATTTGATTTATTCAAGCAATTTGTGGTATCTCATCTTGATACTATCAAGCTTATAGTTTACAACATAATTGTAGTTTCTGTTCGGATTTTGTGACAGATTGATTAAGATCACTTGAATAGATCAGCTGGGAACATTTAGAACCTCAGCATTTTATTTAAGCTTACTTAGATTCATAGAGTAGATATAGTAGAAAAAAGAGAGATGTGGAAAAAGAGAGATTTATCAGGATTTGCTAGAAACCAAGGATATACCCCCCCCAATGATCAATTTAGTTAACGTTTTATTAAATACTTATCATATAGTAGATTTTAAACTAGGATTATGTGAAAATTTCACATCACATTCTCTTAGGATCTTAAAAGTCTAATGGGCAAGATAGACCAGTCAATGGATAATTGAAATGGAGGGGCTCAGTGCTACATATATAGAACACCTTTGCACAGATGACTGCACACACACACACAGAAGTGGAACATGAACAGTTAAGGGACATGACATTGACATGGGGAGGCTGCCCTGAGAAAATGATTCCTGATATGAATGTTCAAAAGAAAGAAAATGACTTCTTGATTGTGTTATATAGGAAGGCAATCTGGGCAGAGGAGACATTTTGTGATTCTACTTGCATATATTTAATTAATTTATTTATGTCAAATAAATGCTTACTGGACACTGTTGGTAATAATTGGAGGCTAAGGCTTTCAAATGTTATGAAGTTCTGAATAAACCATTTTAATGAACTGGATGACTTTTCAATTGTTTTTTGTTTTGTTTTGTTTTGTTTTTTTATCTCACAAATAACATTTTCCTGTGCAAATAAAAGATGGAATTGTGAAGTACAGAAGGATATTTCCTTTAACCATAAAGTCTACATTAACCTTACGAGAACATTTAAGTCATTATGCTACTAATACTACTGTATTTTTTGGCAAGCGTGACTGACTGAGAAAGATGTAAAGCTATTGAGAAACTGTGACCCAATTAACACAGTACTCTCTTACACTCAATAAAATTAGATTCCTTGCTCTTTCAAATAAAAACATCAAATTGTATATATGGTTTAAAATCCAATACGTTTCTCCCACTATTTCCAAAGCATGTTTGTTATTAAGACACATTATAAATTTGGATGTCTACAAAATATTATATTTCGAGGTCACTACAGTAACTATATATTAACTATCTGGCTCCCACAGCTGCACACTCAAACGTTTACTCTATCATTTTTTAAAGCTTTATTGAATTGTAATTGACATAAACAGCACATACTTAAAGTGTATAATGTGATAAATTTGACATATGTATACAATTGTCACTCCGTCATCAAAATCTATATAATGACATATTCACCGCTCAAAAATATTTGCTCTTGCCCTTTTGTAATTCTTCTTTCTTATCAGTTCCCAACCCCTGTCTCCAGGCAATCTTTCTCCTTTATGATACAGTAGATTAATTTAATTTTTATGTCTTAGTTTTATATAAATGGAATCATATAGAATTAACTTTTTTTTAAAATCTGACTTCTTTCACTCAGCATAATTATTTTGAGATTCATCCATGTTGTAGCGTCTATCATTTGTTCATTCTTTTTTATTGCTGAGTAGTATCCGTTGTTTGATGTACCAGTTGTTGTTTTTTTTTTAATCTATTCACCTGTTGATGCACATCTGGGTTATTTTCAGTTTGAGGCTATAATAAATGAAGCTAATTTGGTCATTTATGTACAAGTCTTTGTATGGACATATACCTTTCATGTGTATTGGGTAAATCTTTAGGACTGAAATGGTAGGTGTATGTTTCAATGTTAAGAGTAAAACTATATTCCTAAGTGGTTGTATCCTTTTACATTCCCTGCTGTATAAGAGTTTCTGTTATTTCACACCCTCTCTGATACTTGATAAAATCAGCCATTTTAATTTTAGCCTTTCTAATAAGTGTGTAGTGGTACTGCATTGCAGTTTTAATTGATATTTTCCTAATAACTAATGATGTTGAGCATCTTTTCACAAGCTTTCTTCCTATCCCTATACCTTTGGTAAAATAACTGTTTAAATCTTTTGCTCATTAATTTGTTTTGTTGAAAGTTTAACATTTGTAAACAAATATAATTTTTACTTAAAAAAAATAAAGAAGAAACACAATAAAATCAGTTGAAGATAGAATCAAGATTATGAACTTTATAGACATATTTTGTTTTTTATAAGTGCATAAGAGTATCATGTCTGATGTGTTGAAATGACTGGTGTATTGCATAGAAGTTTATTTAACATGCGCATGCTTTAATCTCTCTTTCAAGGTCCTGATTAAAACTGCATGCCTGAAACAAGTATCTAAAACTTTAGAGCACTATAGATGATGCCTTTTTCATCTTTGCGTCTCTCATTTGCATTTGCAGAGCACCTTTTATTCAGCGCTAAAGAACAAATGTCCCAAGGATCACCTCCAGCAGCTGTTTTCTGTATATGTGCGTTCTCGGTCTGAGGCTTTGTGTGACCATGCATCAGGACTTCCCTGCCACCCTTTCCTGAAGTCTTTTTTTATATGTGTAAAGTTTTTTGAGTCATTTCATCATAATGTTTCATCAAAAAAAACAGTTTTGAAATACCCAAGCATTTCAAATTAGGTTTTCTTCAACTGCAAACGTAAATTGTTATTTTCATCTAAATGGACTACTAGTGTCATAGCTTCCAAAATATTCATAAGATTGTTTATCTTGTTTTCCAAACTCTAAGTAATTTTGTATGACAAATCTTATTTAATTTTTTAATATTTATTTAATTATCTAAATCAATGTTGTCCAATAGAAAAATAATGTGGGTCACATATGGAATTTTAAATTTTCTAGTAAGATAATTAAAAAACAAAAGAAATATGTGAAATTAATTTCAATATTATATTTAATTTGACTCAGTATAACCAAAATGTTATTTCAACATTTAGTCAATTAGAAAGAAAAGTTAATGATATATTTTATATTCTTTGCATCATACTAAGACTTTAAAATCCAGTAAATATTTAATATTTATAACACATCTCAATCAGATTTGTCACTTTTCATGCACTCAATAGCCATATGTGGCTAGTGGCTACCATATTAGATAAGTTGGATGTACATAATACTTTTAAGGTTGTTTTTAGCATTTGCAGTAAATCAGTGCTAGGATTTGATTTGTCTGGCATGCTAATAAGCCATGTTTTACTCATATACAAACTAGTATAGTAAATGCTCAAAATTACCAACAGTATCTTTGGCTATTTTGAAGACTTCTAGCCATTGGACTTAGAGTGGCCATGACTGATCCCGGCTCTGCTACTTGTCAATTTTGAAACTTATAAATATAATGTCTAATCTTTGCCTTGGCTTGACTAAACTTTGGACAGGCTTCTTCCTGATTCCTGGCTGCTGACCTGTCTTTTCTTAGACCATTTACTCTGGAAAACTTGAAACTGTCCAATTTTTTTTTCTCTACAGTTATAGCAAAAATTATGTTTTATTTAAGGCTCAGGTAAAGGAGAGATGTTAGAAATTTCAACATACAATTCACTC
>NW_011888889.1:4001435-4009477 GCF_000151845.1 Pteropus vampyrus | reverse complement strand
AAAAAGTGCGTGTTGTAATTTACCTTAACAGATATACAAAAATACTTGTTTTTATGGTATGTGTTGTAACATTGAAAATACATGTGAGATATTTAAATCAACATGCCATGCCTACAGTACCATAGCTTTCATAAAAGTATATCTGGGAGTAGGAATAGCTAACCTGAGGAGCACTTATTAGGTGCTAGGTCAATGATTCCCATAAACCTGTGCATTTCAGGCTTACTTAGAGATCTTTTAAAACTTCCAAAGCCCTGGTCATGCCTCATTAAAACACAATTTCTGCTGGTGAAACAAGGCCTCAGTCTTTTTCAAAGCTACCGGAGTGTTCCAAAGTGCAGACAAATATGGAAACCACTGTGCTGGCCTGTGTGCCGAGAGTACTTTGAATGCATGATTTCTTGGTGATTCTTAGAACATCCTATGAGGTGCGCATCTTGCTATAACCTGTAGTCCACAATACTACAATTAGTAAAATACGTGGAGACAAAATTATTTTTGGCAAATTCGGTTGGGTGAAAAAATAAGATAAGTGAGAAGGAAATTGAATGACACCACATCAGCTCTCCAGGTTGCCCATTGACTGGACATTTGAAAGCAGATGCTAAATGAACGATTGCTGAAGTAGGAAAAGGACTTCAGGCTGTCTACCTGTTATGTCTTCAAGATCTAGTCATGACAATGTCCAAAAAGAGACAGTACCAAAGGATCCCAGCCTCATGAAAAGGAGAAGTGAGCAGAAATAGTTGACCAAATCGTATTGAAGAGAAAATCTGGGTCTGGATGCATTGACTGGACATATGAAATAACATTCATAGACAATGACCTAAAGAATATGTAGGCTCCCATGCTAGTGTGTCTAGATTTTTCCCTCGATGAGGAGAGCTGGCCCTTGAGGGCCCCATTTTTTTGATCCTGTAGGATTGTTTTCATTGGATTGTGTTTTAACATGGAACTTTCAGCTTGTATTGAGAGATGTTTTAAGAAATAGTTGTAATATCTTTGTTGTCTAACATAGAACTCAGTGAATGTTTCAAGAATAATCTATAGCAGCTAATCTTCCCCCATTCTAGGGTCAAAAAATGCTGTACTTTCTCATAGGAAATGATGTATTTTCAATTTTATTGGCAATATAATTTTTATAACTCTGCTTTTTCCAGAAATTTTGACCAGGAATTTTGGGCACTAATTTGTGCCTCTGTTTTATAATCAAAAAACATAGATGTACAGAATTTTACATTTTAACATTTGCTCTGAAATAATATTACTGCCTTTAATTATGGTCGCCATCCCTGGTTTCTTATTTTTAACTTATAATACTGTATGTGTTTCATACAATTCATAGTATTGTATGTATCTTACATAGATATTGATTCTTATAACCCTTTAAACATGTCTACTTCTGTGAGGTTTCTGACAACACATAAGGTGAAAACATTTTCACTTATAGCAGTTTGCTCTCAAATTAGCAGTGTACTTGCAACATTCAATAAAGTGTATTGAATAGCTATATAGTGCAAAAATGACAAAATAAAGTGAAAAATTTACACTACCGCATATCATTGTTAATCTTGAGATAAATGTTAGTCCTACTCTAAAGTTAATAAATTAGAAAACATTTGCCATGCTTCTATTTGCATGAATCTCTGAATGGTAAGAGTCAAAAAAGTGTAGATAGGTCAAATTTAGCACTTGACTTTCAGTACAATGTTTTAAGTACTGAAAAATAATTTGCTTTAAAATTTGGGAGAGAAAATTTGGATGAAATATATTGTTGAACTTAAAATTAGCCTTACTTAAATTATTTGTAGTTGTTACTTCTCTGTGAATGACAAATTTCAAACACTTATTGCCATATGGAGAATACATGAGCTTAGCAATGTATTTGTCCTCAAGGAGATGTAGTGCTTTATGACGTTGTTGTAATCCTTTTTGTGGCTATCATTCATTCACCTAAAAACAGTTTCCCTTACATACTCTGGTACAGAAACCTGTATAAGAGTGTTCTGCTACACAACTCACTGAGGACAGGGTATGTCTTCTTCACAGATGAGCTCCACCCCATCCGGCCTCTAGATCTCTTTAAAGAATGAGGACTTTGCTTCTAGCTGCTCTGTCACCAGCACAGAGAACAGTGCCTCCTATAAAACAGATGCTAAATGAACCATTGTTGAATGAATAATGAGCAAATCTTTGCACCCAGCATTGAATAGCTATTTAATATTTACTTATATCCTGACGAACTTTTACTTTATTACCAGTTTTAAGCAGTAGTGCTTTATCATTTTCTATAACTACAACATTATTCTTTTTTATTCACAACATCATAATAATATTTTCTTACACTTTAACACAGAAATTTATTATGTGCCAGACACATTGTAATGCACTTTGCATGTCATCTCATTTAAACCTAATGAAATCGTTTGCTTTTAAAATACAGAAAAAGAAAAACTCAGATAAATAATATTACCAGTCTTGGAAAAAAAAAAGGAAAAAAAAAAAACCTTAGAGATATAAAAAAAAAAAAAACTTGCCTGAAGTATTTAAGTAGTACACCATGTTAAAGCTCAAATTTGAACCAAGGTCAGCCCTAAGGCTTATATTTTTCTCTTCACACTTGTAAAACCAAAACCCTCTGATTGAGACACATTTTTCTAGAAATAGTAAGCATATCATAAACTAATTCTCAGCCTTCAAAATCAGGAAAAACATATATACAAAATTATGTACATAATCTTTACTTTTTCTTTCAAAATCATAAATTTTCTTCTTTTTTTTTACAACTTGGGGATGATTTCATGCCACCAGCTTTCCCCCTATGTGTTCACATACTATTTATAGCTCTGAGGCTTCCTATTTTCATATTATTTTTATATAATTTCTATCAGTTTCTAATATACCATCTTGACTCCTATCCATTTCTTTAAAATTTTACCTTAGTTTATAAAAGTTATTTTATATAAATTAAGTCTGCTTGCAGTTGATGTTGTTCTCTAAAATTCTATCAGAGTGGCTTTTGTTTAATTTCATATACCCTTAGTTGGGTTTTGCTATCCATTAGATTTGAAACGTGTCTTGAAATCTCAGTTTCTTCTGCATTTTATATAATTAAATATTTTCTTTAATAAAGTAAGGCTTTATGAAGCAAATACTATTTCTCTAATACAATGAGAGACCAAGAATTGATTACCATCAAAGAGTTTACTTTTCTTATAGAAAGAAGACATAAATACAAAACGGTAGGAAAATATTCAAAATGATATACTAAATAGGAACTAACGAACATAAACAAGTGTGTTGTCCCAGGTAATGTCAAAAACGAAAATGTGTTTTTATGAGGTGTTATTTTTGTCATAGAAACAGTAAATGTATATGACCATAACACATGTGCATGTGCGCACGCACGCACATACACTCTCTCAATTCCAACAGATAAACATTTTGGAATTGCTAAATTTTAATTTAAAAGTGTTTATACTCAATTATATGCATCTGTAATTCAAAAACCAGGACCCAGAAAATTTGTAGCCATTAAAAATTAAGTGATCTACAAAGATGAGGAAGAAATGCAAGATGCTTACAAAATCCCTTTGGAATTTTCAAATAGATATGCCTTTTTAATGTTCATTGGCTATGGTTGTTTAGTGTTGCTTTAATGTTAACTGCTACCTTGTTATCTCCCCTGAGAAAACTTCACTTAAAG
The DNA here is from genome assembly GCF_000151845.1 of Pteropus vampyrus. NCBI lineage: Eukaryota > Metazoa > Chordata > Mammalia > Chiroptera > Pteropodidae > Pteropus > Pteropus vampyrus. The sequence continues at coordinate 4,005,771 of NW_011888889.1, read as the reverse complement.
GAGTGAATGAGGCAAATCTTGGGCACAGACTGAATTTTAGGAAATGTTTGCTAAGTGCAATTAAGTCAAAAGCACTCATTAATACCAGTGCTTAAATTTTAAAAACATATTTTTTAAGTCAACTAACATTCTGCACTGAAGATGTTTTTCATTTGCTTTTTTAAAAACTGATTATTAGGACATTAATAGGTCATGATAGCTTTGGGTAGGTGATAACAAATAATCCTTAAAATAAAAAAAGTTATCAAAAAGGCAATTTTGCTTTTTCCTCTTTTCCACTATTTTGCTGCTTTACACTTTGTTTTTCTCACTATGTGCTAACCACTGGTAATAACGTATTTTTACAACATTTTAAAATATTAACAATCATCTTTAAAATAATTACCTTAAATATTCCCAATAAAAAAAACTTAGGAACTATGTAGACACTGATTTACCAATAAAGGTATCAAGATTTAGAGAAGTAAAATGATGGCTATCATATAAATGCAAAGACACCAAGGCTAGGCATGGCCATGTGATGGCATTCTTACCTCTGGACTATGATTGATGCTGTCTCACTGGCTAAAAAGAAAATTTCTTGGCCCGGCCATGCTCTTTCCCCCATACTAAGGAAAGTGAGCTGAATTAGAACATGCAGATGCAGAAAATAACCTAGAGGAAGCAGAGTAAAGAGTAGGAAGGAAACTACTTCTCACTGAACAGAGAGACTGGAAAGCATAGAATATTGACATAAAACCAAAAATGTTCTCTTACCTTTTTATATTTTGAGGGTTTAATTATTTTTTTATTATAGTATCTTTATGTTTGCCTTAATTACAATATCTTTATGTTTGCCTCTGTCTCTCTCCTCATCCATTGGTGCATTCTGTTTATTCTCATTCTTAGTCTATTTTTCTATTTTTCTTCTCAGTTCCACTATCTACTCCACATCATATCTCATTACTTGACATCTGGATAAATACAATATCATTCTCTTTGCTCATAAACTCTCGATACAATTCACTAAAAATAAGACTGCCATAACTAAATCTTAACTTAAATATGGCTTGTATAAAATTGTTTCCCTTGCTCAGAAGTCTACTATTGATTCTTATTAGCTTTGTAATAAAGCACATTCTCTTAGCCTTGCACTGAAAGCCCTTCTAATCTGATCTCACCGTATCTCATACTGAAATTACCCCTTAGCCACTCAGTTCAAATTCTATTTCTTCTATTAAATCTTGCACACCTAAATCAGCTCTAAATTAATAGATTTAATCTTAATCTTCCATGCCTCTATCATCAGAATATATTTTATAACTTTATCTTTCCATCTGTATTAAGATGCTGCCAAGATGAAAAGAATACAGTTTAGATCTCTTTTAGGCCCACTTCCAAGACTCACTGAAGAAATGAGCACCTGGTAAAAGTTTAATGCCTCCTGAAATAAACTGAGTTAATTCTGAAGGCTTCCTATGTCAAAAAGCAAGGAAAAGATGGACACATTTCTTTATAAGAATAATCCCCAGCATTAAACTGCCATAACTATTCAAGCAGTGCATTAAAAACTAGATTGAGATAATGTCCCTTTATACTTTCTTCTATACCAACTCAACTCCTGGTGAGTTTTTTGTTCATGTGGTTCAAAAACTTGAAGATTCCGATTTACTACAGGCAATACACAGTTCATGAGTCTATGAACAATATAAACATTAGTATAGGAGAAACAAGCATAAAAATAAACAATCTGTGTTTATAAACCTAGTAAATAAGACCCACAATATATTTTAAACATAATGCATTTTCCACTTGGAAGTATAACAGCCAGATCAAGTGTATTTACTGCTCAAGAAAATAGCATTTCAAAAGGGAACAACATTATACGAAAATATAAGACTGAAATGAATCATTTTTTACCAGACACTAGGGTAGGTGGTTATTGTCTCAAGGGACTGAAAGCAAAACTGTATTTGATACAGTGCCAACAGCATGGACTTTGAAGATAGGCCAAGCTAGGTTTAAATATCTGCTTTGTGATCTACTAGTTGTGTGATTTTTAGCAAATTATTTAATTTCACTGAGCTTCAATCTCATCATACAGAAAAATAAGACCAGCACCTTTCTCAGAAGATTGTAATAAAAGTATAGTGTAATATTATTACAAATTTTAGTACAATAGCTAGTTTTTCATTCCTTCTTGAGGTACTTGAATAATAAAATTATCCAAGCGCACCTTGGAGTCAACTCTACCATATTTCATGAAAAAAAGAGTTTCCAACATTTATAAGCTGTGTGTGATATCTGACAAGTTATTCCCCATCTTTTAATTTCATTTTTCTCATCTGTTCAATAGGGAGAATATTTCCTACCTTATCAGGCTGCTGTGGCTTCTATGAGCATAAATTAAACTGATCTGTGCAGTGTTAAGTACAGTGATTGTTAAATTTTAAGTGCTCAATTTAACAGTCTGCCAAAAAGAAATGAAATTATAGAACATTTTCAATCTTAATTTTTCAAATTTAAGATATAATTTTGGGCGGAGGCAATCCGAATGAATACAGTATAAAAATTAATTTATTTTCACTTCTTACTACTAAAATCAACAACTGCTACTTAACTTTAAAATCTCTATTAAGCATCTACTATGTCTTAATTTGCTATATGTTGCATATCTGGTTAAAAAGTGCAAATTCTGGAGACAGCATAGTCTGTATCCCATCTCAGCCACCTACTAGCTGCTTGTCCTTGAATGATTTATTTAATACTTGTGCCTTTACTTCTGTATCTGTAAAACCTTATAGTAAAAATACTCACCTCACATGGATGTGGTGAGAATTAAATGAGTTGATATATATTAATATAATATTTAAAACATAGTAAGTGTTATGTAAGTACTAAGCCTGATTTTATTGTTTAGGAGCTCTCACAAATTACCAAAAGTCCACTTACTTCTCTGAGGTAAGAACGCTTATTACCATTTTTTATAAAAGAAGATGTTAAGGCTCAGAAGACGCAATGGTCTCCTAACTAGACAAGTAGTAAATGAAGACATCAGACTCTGTTTTTTTTTTCTCTTTTAAGCTCATCCACATTTTATTTATTATAATAAAGCCCCGACTATATTTCATATCAATTATCCCTTATATCCTTCTGCATCTTTATATACTAAACTATTTAAAATTATATTTTATTTTATATACAACACAACTTCTTTACTATCTCAGATTCTTTCAAACAATATTTTCTTTTAATTCACACTTGCAACAGATCAGTACCTGACATTATAAAGATGTACCAGAGTGGAGTGATATTTGAATATTTAGCCTAATAGCAGTGCTACTCTCATAAAAATTAGCTTCAAGAACAACTTTTTTCTTTTTATTTCAGAACAGTCGATCATCTACATTCATAAAGAGAATAGTATAATGGACCTCCATGTATAATTATCAAATCGTGTCCAACATGGTTCCATTCATACCTCCAATTCTCTTGACTTATTTTGAAATAATTTCCAGAGATAGCAATTAGTATTTTTAGTTTTTAACTATTTTAGTATTAAATAATGGCACTTTGACAAAATGTAACTGCAATTCCATTATCATATATAAAATGTATAAATTACATTACTTCAGCAAATCACGAGTCTGTATTCACATTTCCCTAATTGTCTTAAAATTTTAAAAAATATTTGTTTGAAAGCCAAATACAAATAAAGTCCTCATTTAGAGACTCTTTTTCATGTCTCTTAATTCTCCTTTAATTTATAGCTTTATTTCCCTCAATTTATTTTTATCTGGCATTTCTGAAGTAAGAAAACAGTCTGCTTTTTGCTCTTTAAAGAGTCCTTTCATCTGGGCTGGGTGGATACAGCCCGCGGTATCATTTAAATTGGTTTTCTGATCACTATGCATCTTGAAAGTTGGACAGTTGATATAGATGATTATATTCGGTTTTGATTTTTTTTTTTGGCAATAAAAATCTTTTCAATAATGTAATATTATAAAGTTGATAGATTTTGTGTATTTATCTAGCACTCTTCCAGGACACTTTTGAAACACTGAACTAAAATTAAATTACTTTTGGCAGGGTGTATTTATATTTTCAACATTCTGTTTGTTTAGTGTAGGTTAGCATTCTGGGTTTAGAGTTGTTTTAAAAAATATTATTATTTTTATTAACTTAACACAGAAGTTTTGATATTCTGGATACTTATGTCACATTCATGATCCTTTGTGCTTTTTCTGTGTATAGAATGTATGGATTCCAGTAACTTCAATTATTAATTTCCTTTTCTAATCAGAATGTCAGGATCCTTTATTAAACTGATAATTACTCTCCTTTCTTCCAAACTCTG
>NW_011888889.1:3967482-4000575 GCF_000151845.1 Pteropus vampyrus | reverse complement strand
TTCACCGCTGGAAATGAATTGTTGCATTGTGTACAGGCCCACGTATCCAGGAGTGATTCAAGGATGGGCTTAAGTAGAGGGTATAACAGGCGTCATTTAGAATATCAGAAAATAACACAGGCGATATATAAAAGGACAGGTAGCTGAAGTCATCCCGCGAAACACTAATGTAAGCCCAAACTTAGTCATCAAATATTTAGAATTAATTTAAGGGTAAAACTTTACGAAACAATAATGCTTTAAGCCAAACATTGAAGGCCTTGTTTTTCAAAGACATAAATATAGAGGAAAATAAATGAAAATTTTCCAATGCTTTTGTCTTTGGTGGGAGCCCCAATTACTATTAAATGCTGAAATAACCAGATGTGGGATTATTAAATTTGAAACCACTCATGTTAAATATTAACAGTATATAGAATTATAGAACTTTTTAATATTCTATATTATAAATTAGAGTAAATTAATAAGTATTCTGATATAGTAAATTGAGAAGTGTAGTATACTTGATGTTCTTGTAGTAAATTGCAGGAAAGATATTTTGTTCTCATATACACAAAATATCTCTAAAAGCACATTTATTAAATGGAGGTCATCTAGTGATATGTATAGTATTGTCAACACTGACTGTGGTAGAGAAGATTACTTTGAGATTTGGGTTATATAACATTAAATTCTTAGCAGTCATTGAACAAATCTGAGGTGACTTGATTCTGAGGAAATATTTGATCTTCAGTAAATTATATTTTCCTGCTGAATATGTAGAAATTTGGAATACTATTTTATTGTTTAATTTTATATATTTGACATTTCTACATTTAGGCTAAGTGCTATATCATTCAATGTTTTTAAATTTTTCACAAACTTTTTTTTTTGAGACTACCAGCTTGAAATGTAGTTGGAGAAAGATTCTTTTGTCCATCCTAATTCTTCTCAAGTAAGATTGATTTATTTTCTGATATCCTAAGGCAAACTTTCATGACCTGCCAATTTAATAATAAAAGTTTACTTGAGTTTTTAAAAAATGGCCACATTATTTTATATGTGGTATCATGGATTAAAATCAGTTTCACTATTCATACAAGGTGAATGGTTAAAAAAAAAAAGGTGAATGGTAAAAGGTTTTAAAAAATATAATTGTGGAAACTATTAAAACAGGAGATTATAAATGATCAATTTATAAGCTTTAATTGATGATTCATCATAAGATAATTTTCCTAAAATGAATTTAAAAGATTTTTAAATTAAATATTACATCTTGTTACCTGCAGGTCAAATTTAAGTCTTCTGTTCCACACAGAAAATACACTAAAGGAGAACTATTATTTAAAGTGACTGTGATTAGAAAGCTGTGAATCACAGTGTTCCTGTGATTTGTTAAGTTATCCCTCTAGACACTTAAAGACTATTAGCTAAAACAGCAAGAAATTTTTCTTTATAAATAAGAATGAAATGTACTTTTTAAAATAAGAGATGCTGTGGCATTGACTCAAAACACTGAACATTTTAACACTAAACTTCTCCAGGAAAGTAAATATTCAAAAGAGAAATGAAAGCATATCAAATATCAAAACCCCTTATAGACAGGAAAATAATGTGTTCTTCTCTACACATCCCACTTATTGTGTGTGATACATTTTATAGAATCATTCTTCAACATTTCTGTCACTGACTGAATTGACATGCACAGGATAATTTGATAATCTTCCTGCTACTAAATCTTGTTCTCATTGTATTAAGCAAATACTCTAATGGTTTTTATCATTATTATTATTATTCTGACTCTGCATAGGAATCTCAGTGGTAATTTTTCTTATTGATATACTTTTATCTTCTACTTACAAACTCAGGCATCCCTCTCTGAAATGCAGTAAAAAATATATTCTCAGAACCTTTTGGGAAAACAGTCTTTGCTCATAGGTATCCTAAGTGGAAGAAACTTACCTACAATATTAATGATCACAATGTAATTAAATCAAAACCATTTACACTTTTAATTTGAAGTTGTGTTACTTCATAACTAACCCAAATGGAAGATAAGGTAATTAATTTTTCAGGAAATAGTTTCACGACATAAAGTTAAATATCAATTAATATGTATACTAAATTGCCTGTAGTGTTTTGAAAAATTAATTTGCTCCCAAATTTTCAGAGCAGGAGAAATTTCTTCAGTGTCATCTCAATGTTAAGTAATTCGCAAGTAAAACACAGAGTGGATTTAATTATAATAATCACTAAGAATATAATTATGGTTTTATTTAATTTTTCTTATTTGAACCTATCATCCTAATTGTTATGGTATAATCTGATAGACTTTCTGTATACCACTAATTTTTCTAGGTATGAAATAGTGATTTTAAATATATTACTTTAGGAGATACATGAAAACGCCTCATTCTTTAGAAAAACACAGAAACTATAATCTAAAGAATATAATTAGTTTATTTAGTAATATTAATGAAAATCAACTATATGTGAATTTTAAGGTAAACAAATAAAAAGTACTAAAGTCAAACTTGCTAATAAAGTAACACACATTTCCCATGATACAAGATATTATATACTTTCTAGAGTCAATAGTGATCACACAAAACACAATTTCTACGGCTCTTCTTAGGAGTCCTTGTGAAATTTATACTTACACAAGCCATCTTGACAAGCTTGATTTGATTTTCCTTATATGATAAGCTTCGTTAGCCAAATATAAGTAAAAAATAATGTTCTTTTTACTAAGAGATAAAACTGATTGCATTTCAAGTCATCTTATAGTTTTTATGTAGATGATGGATCTGTTTTTTTAAACATTTTTAATACAGCACAACAAAAACAAAAAATAGCTGTTATTTTATTGTTTGGTCATAGAATTATGCAGAAATATTTGCTGTATGTGATAAAACGTTTTAATGAAAATATTTCATTGTGAAAATAACACACTCTGGGCTTAGAAAGAAAGATATAACTTTTATTTTTTCTTAAGAAGTATAGAAGAAAAATATTTTTGGAATATTAACAGGTAAATTTTTAATCTTCAGTTATTCCTGGATATGCAGTTTCCACATGGCTTTCCACTAATAGGATCAATGACGTTGGAGGGTGGGGACAATTAAAAGGCTAGAAAAATTAGTAGTTGTTCAACTTATAATATCAAAACTATTTTTGTCATTTCATTGGTTTTTAAGAAAGAAATGCTCTTTCATGGGGCTCTAAGAGTGTAGATTTTCATTGTGAACTCAGGGCACAGAGTTGTGCTCTGCACACTAGGTAGGAGAGTGGAACTTCCCTGGGCTTCTTCCCAAGGGAGTGGCCAGGGCAGTGGAAATTCCAGTTAAGTTTATGGGATTCCTAGTGCAGAAGGGTTTATAGCCTGATTTTGGAACTGGATACAAAACTGGATACAAAACTAGTAAGGAATACACATCCAAAATGGCACTCCAGTAGGATGGCCCTAACAGCACTTTCATCAGTGTCCTATACTCCTCAATAAGATGTAAGAAAGAAGTGATGTTTTTCTGTGTCCCAACAGGAGTATGAAGGTGGCTAAGCAGAGTCCACAGAGCATGAGGAGCCCCAGGGATTCTGTCCACTGAGGAAGCATAGATCATATGACAATTTTGAATTGACTGCTGAAAACTCTGTACTGATCATGTGTCAATCCAGAGATAATCGAGTTACCTTCAATTATCAAGGTTACATTTTCTGTCATCAGCAGAAGTGGGTGCTCTTCAGTTAAGTAGAAACAGAGAGAGAAAATAAGAGAACTAGAGTTTCATTCTTTTCATATTGTTTGACTGAAAAAATCTCATGCCTTTTAAAAAATTAATAATAATCTGGGACTCTGGATGAACAACTGCAGAGAAGAGAGCTGGAGACTGAGTAGCATAGGGATGAGTGAAGTACCATAGTGTGGTAGTGTGTTCCTTCTATGTAGGATGGCTGGGGAAAAAGTTCCTGGAGATAGGAGTGCCTAAGGCACTATTAATAAAATAATTGACTCTATTTTAATATTAAGCCATTTCATTTGTTGTTTGCTGATTTCCAATACCTTCCCCTCCAGTTCCAAAACATTCAGTTAAATGTTGCCCCCCACACAATCATGTCTTTTGTTACTTTACAAAGTAAGGGGATCAAAGCAGTGGCTATAGCACAATGCATGTTAAAAAACAAACAAACAAAACAGAAAAATGAGCACCATACTTCTCATGTAAAATCAGACTACAAACTGAAAATTTAGTGGGGTTTGAAGCAAGGAGTAACCTAGGGGAAATTCTGCACCTCCCACCCCAGAAGCAGGAGCTTTTATTAATTTACTTTATGTCAGTGGTCATTTCTGAGAAGTACTGACTTATATAAAAATGCAAGATTCTGATTAAGACAAAATCCATTTTAAAATTATCAAAAAGCAAATCGTTTAAGCACACACTTAAACGATTTCAACCGCGTGAGGGTGACTGCGATGAAAGTTCTTTCAACAGGCTCATGATGGTTCATGCATCCGCACTGCAGAAAGTTAGATGAAGGGAATCAGAAATGACTGTTAAAATTATAACTGAGAAGCTCTGTGTACACCCAGTATCTTCTCAAAGTTGTAGCTATGGCTAGAAAAACACAACAGAACTCCAGAGATCTTCTAGATCTCATCTCAAGATCCCGATCATCCACAGATTTGAAAACTTAGCTCCTTGGCAAACTTCGGAGGTGCTGAAACTTCTTTGGCTTTTAAAACTTAATCGTTATACAATATACCCCTGGTTATACAAGGATACTTGTTTAATAGACCATAATTACTGCTCTAAGTCCAGTTTGCCTTTAGTGAAAATATCATAATGTTGTTATCAACCAGCTGATGAGGGTACTATTTTGTGTTAAATTTTAAAAAATAGGTGGATATTGGGAAACTTCTCTTTTCTTGAGGGTGCTCATATCTTTCTTAGCTTTTTTTTTAGAATTGGATTAATCTCTCTTTAAATTTCTGATATTTGAGGCTAATCATTTATTTCATGATCATATATTTCTTCATTTTCTTTTTTCCTCCACATTCACACAGCAATACAGATTCTCCTAGGCTAATAATATTCAATTCTAAGAAGTCCTTTTAAAATTATTAGAATTTTAACAGTGATAAAGTATGATTTTTCTACTATAAAGCATATATAATCTTTTCTGGATTATTTCAGCAGATGACTAAAAATATTATGTCACATGCTTTTATGACAAAGAAAACATTATCTCATCTAAAAAAATTCTATTGATGCAGTCAGGAAAATCCTACTGATACAGTTCCTATAAATAAGCAGCATATTTCCATAGTGAATTACTAATAAAAATTAAACCAAAAGTATGTTAGCATGCAGGTCCTTTTTATCACAGTAAAATTTATTCAGAGATCATATAATCCAGTTGCAATGCTTCAATCAAAAGTTAATTAGCTGTTATTAATATGTGATAATATTAATCAAGAGCATCAGCTTTTATTTTCTGCACCACTAAAATGTAAGGTATCATTATACTTAAAGTGTGTTTTATTAGACATAGTACTAGTCATGCCACTGCTTTCAACAGATAAAGTAAAAAAATATGTCTTTCCCAATTGTATTTCTCCCTTTTGTAAGAAACATTAAAAAAATTCAGCTAAAGAGTAAAACACACAAAAAAAGGACTGTGCCTTTTCAAACACATAATGATAAAGCAGTGTAGCTGGTACAAAATCATGAATACTTGAAGGCCCAGAAGCACTAATCTACAACGGGGGAATAAAGTGCACAACTGTTCTTAAATTTTTTCCCCCAGCTCCTCAGCAAAGTAACCTATGAATAAATTGTTGTGTTATAGTTAAAAGCTTTTTAGTTAGAAAATGCTATAATCTAGTCTATATATACATTCAATATCTAAATGGTATGTTTTTAACAGCAAAAAATGATGATTGATAGATAGTATAACATCACTAATTATCTATATTTAGTGCTTTGAAATATAAAATCCAATTAAATCAATTATAAAGTTAACTTTTTCATTAAGAACCAGAGTAGAAGACTCATTTTAACTTGGCTCATAGCTTTAAAGCAGCTTCAATGTGCCACTGTAAGTTTCAACAGCAACAGCCAGGAACATTGCTAGGTATAGATATCTATCTGGAGGCAATTATCAATATCAGAGTCTTGTCTTGTTCAGATTTGCAATCCTTGCATAAAATAGAGATATAAATGCAGCAGCATGTCGAATGTGTTTTTATGCCCAAATTCAACTCAGGTCTATATATAACTATTGATTTTTTAAAATTATGCTAAAATTTATTCTAAATGTCTCCATTATCATCCTAGCTATTAACATTGGATATATAGCCAAAGAGGTTCATTATAGAACTCAAATAATTTATTGAATTTATACTCTAGGATTAATAGCAGGAATCTAGCTACTTCTGTGATCACGAGTACACAGAGAGTTTACATCAAGGGAACGAATTTATCCACTTTAACCACTATTACATCCAGGATATTTTAGCCTGCATGATGGTTGGCAGGAGTCTTTAGGTGTACAACAGCACTTTTAGGTTTCTCTCTTACTAATTCCGATTGGTTCTTTTCTTGTTATAGAAAACAATGTGTGAATGTTATCATGTAACCACACTTATGTAAGAAATAGCTCAATGGTAGTCACTTATCAAATACAGAGGGTTTCTGATAAGTGTAAAACATTTTGCTTGAATGAAAAAAGGTCAAGGCATTTTTGGAGATAGAGCAAAATGAGCTAACTGTTGTAATGTATGCTAATAGTTGCTGAGATAGGTACTAATTCCCGTACATAAAACTGGCCACAGTAAGGAAAAAGAAATCAGGAAGGGTACTTGGAAAAGGTGAAATGTGAGTTGAAGTATGCAAGTAAGAAGGAGATACAATGCAAAGAAAAAGAAGAAGGAGAAAAAGGCACTCCCTAATAAGGAAATAACATTTGCTAAAGCAAAGGAAAACAGGAGACAATAGCACAGACTGAGGTTAGGGTCAGAGAAACAGGAGTGGTGAGAAAGAGCTTGGAGTATTAGGTAGAGGCCAGATAAGGGTTAGCAAGTTTGCTATATGCATAATCCTGCCTACTAACACTATGGCAGACTGTCAACAGACCACAGTACTTGTCTTAGTCCAGCCAGAATCTTGTAACAAAAATGCCATAGGCTGGGTGGCTTAAACAGACATATTATCTCAAGTTCTGGGAAGTCTGAGATCAGGGCACAAGCAGATTCAATATCTGGTGAGAACCCTGGCTCACAGATGACCATCTTCTCACTGTGTCCTCACTTGGTGGAAGGAGCAAGGGAATTCTCTGGCATCTCTTTTATAAGGGCAGTAATCTCATTCATGAGGATTCCACTCCAATGACCTAAGCAACTCTCAAAAGCGCCATCTCCAAATACCCTCACCTGGGGGGTTAGACTTCAACACATGAATTCTGGAGGGATATAAACATTCAGTTGCTAGCACTACCTTCTCTCATGAATTTATAACAATCCTTTTCAGTACAGCTTCCTAGTCAGTCTCAATTAACTTATTAAAAGATGTTACCAGGACCAGATCACATATGCTATAGAAAGTAGTGTGGATTTATCCAGAAGAAAAGAGAGAAAAAGCAAATGTTTCAAACAGATGGTAAGCAAGATCATCCCTTGTTTTAGAAAAGTTACTGGGATATAAGTGTGAATAAGGTATTAGAAGAGTGTTGTGGGCTGAAAGCCCCCCTCCGCCCTGCAACCCTGACCCCGATTTCATATACTAAAGCCCTAAACCATAAGCCTCTAGTTCTGATTAGCATACCTAAGAGGGTATCCGTGACTATGTATTTCTAAATAAGTTCCCACATTGATCCTGATGAATGTAGTCAAGCTGAGAACTGCTGTTCTATTGTGGGCTCTTCTTTCTAGATGGTTTTACATGATGTTCTGGACAGCACAGGCTTTCGAGGGAAAAGGAGCATCATACACTTTTAGTAAATTGCACATTATTTTCATAAAAAGTATTAGAGTTCCTGATTTTGAAAGGCATAGTTCTTCTCCAAATGATACCATCATTATAATAAAGTTTCCAAATTTCAAATAAATTTTGGTGTTTATAAATAGTTGTGAAATGTTGCACTTACTCATTTTTCTAAGTAAAAGAGAGAGCCCCTGTTCTAAATTCATGACCTTCTAATTCACTCTAAATCATGTCACCACACAATACAGAAATCCGAATAAACCATAGGAATCTCTGAATATATTATGTTTCCTAAAGCCCTGAATTATTACTTTGGGAGTTATGGTACAACCGCTATAAATTTTGATTAATTTCTGAAATTTATTTTTTTCTACTATGGAAGAACTGGCCATGCATAGTATAGAACTGCCAGGTGCAATTTATAGCTAACAAAATGCAAGAAACATGGGTAACACCAAGAGAACACTAAAGAAAGATACAACGTTTCCTGGAACATTCCATAAGTTTGCAGTATGATAGCAGTAACTGGCAGTTAAGAGTTCCACTCAAAAAGGACACAGTTCTGAAGAGCTACAAATGAATAACTAGAGGCTTTTACAGACAGCTGCAGCCTTTTGCTATACTGTTCTGGGGACCGAAGTGTACTTACCATGGATATGTTTAATGTTATTTTTAGAGTGCTTTGCCATACTGTGGAATTTCTAAAAAGACATTAAAGCCAGTTTCACCATGTATCTCCCCTAAATTTTCCCACCATACATAAATTAAAAATATTAAAATATAATAATGCATAGGGTAATAACAGTCTGAAGTTAACCTAAGCTATACTGACATAAATAGTGTGAATACCATCAATGATGAAGTAAATGAAAAAGAACCGAATATTTAAAATTCCAATATTCATTATTAAAGGAGTATCTGATAGTTCAAGTTTGATGGAGGAAGAATTCCCCATCTCATTGTATGTTATGCATGGCAATTAAATAAAATAGCACAGCAATTATTCTCAGGAATCTGAAATGTCATATTACAATGAAACATTCAAACCGTATAAGGTCAGAACTATTTATTTTAGGAGACTGGTGTCAGCATAATAAGGACTAGTTAAGTCTTATTATAATAAGGTTAAATATCAGCTAAGGTTCAATTTGCTTCTTATGAAGTTTTTAAATGAATAACAAAAATGCAGTCACATTCTCAGGCTAAATCATTGAGACGCTATGGTGAAAAATATGGGCTCTGAGGACAGATTACATGGATTTTAAGCTTGGTCCCTCTATTTACCAGCCATGTCTCCTTGGTAAAGTGACTTAACCTCAACAACATATGGCTGTAGAGAAAATTAAATTAGATAATAATGTAATTTAGAATATTGCCTCACTTATATTAAGTTCAATAATATTATTTGTTGTCATTTTATTTAATATTGGCCAATATCTGGCGATACTGACAAACATTTATCAGTGTTGAAGCACAAAAAGAAATGATGAAAATTCTACTATTCAATGATATAATTTAGAGAAAAGTAAATAATAATTTGGCATTCAACACTAAAGAACACTTAAGCCAAGAAACTTAGAAAGGCCAATTTTGTTTTGAAAATTATGAGTCCATTAATGTTAAAGGAAAGCCCAATTATTAGTTGTTTGTCTCATGAAGAAAAGATAATTAGCAATTAACCAATTTTTATGTTGTGCAAAGGTCCCCCAAAATGATAAAAGTTAATAAATTTACATTTGAGAATATAGAAAATCATAAGACTCATGTTGCAATTTATACTGCTAGTGACCCACCAATGGTGCGTCAAAAGATTAATTAGACACTTTTTAAGAATTCTGTGATGGGATTATATTTTAACTCAGTGATATTTTCATAGATAAATTGTAAAAATCTATCCTGAAATTTTCAATTTTCATTTTACAAGACCGTTAATGGAGATTATGCCATCGGGGAATCTCAAACGTGCCTCTTTAGACATTTCTGTATTGCCATGAAAGCTAGCAAAAATGTTTTTCGCATATAAAAATATCAAGGAGCAAAGTACTGTGTCATGTATTTGAAAGACAAATTATTTGCTATTTTTCAAAAATGAAAATAACAATTCTTGAAATAACTTCAAGGGAAATACAGTATAGTAAGTTGGCACTTTGGCTGGTACATTTAATTGTTGCAGCAACATTAGTGCCAAAATTCGAGGGTTGAGTGAAAACATTCTGCCCTCCACAGATAAGCAGTTAGCTTTTCTAAGGGAAAAAGATATATCTGCAAAAGGGCAATAAAAGAAAAATGAAATGAAAAGCTTTCATTTGATAGTTATTCACAATATCAAAATGCTCTTACCATGAGCATTTCCAACTTCAAGTACAAGAGTATGTAAGATAAGAAACCTATTTTCTCCATTTTTTTTTATGCTAGATTTTGATATTATATTACAAAACTTCTATACAGAATACAGTGTAAAAATAAAACATTTAAATATGGCTTTCGAAAATTTCTAGGTTTTGATTAAAGGACAACAGCTTGTGAAATTTATCTTAAATTCTTAAATTTAGCATTATAGTTCTGCAAAATTATGATTCTAATTTCTTACAGATAGCAGTATAATATGAGAAGCAAGAGGGGGTAATGATAATGCAAGCCATGGTCTCGCTTGCCCTGTGGCTGGGTCACATTCTGGCTCTGTTACCTGTCTGCTGTATGACTCTGGGCACATATCTGTCCTTCGGTTTCCTCATCTTAAAATGAGGATTAATATACCTGACGTATTTTAAGTTCTTAATTATTAACTATAATTCTATTGAATGAAAAAAAACAAATTTAAATATAATACTATCTCTAACATAAGGTATACCAATATTGAAATAACTAAAAGTATCAGGCTTAAGTATCATATTAAGTACTAATTGAAGTATATTTCCATTTAGAATAGATAGCACCATTTACTATTATATTGCCTTGAGGATATAGTCATTCAAAATTTATATATGAGAAATATGTTAGAATTGTAACATGTCAGAAATAAATATTTTAAAATCAGTTTAAATATGTATTACAGTTCACATTTGACTTTTAATCTACTCAGTATTTCCACACAAAATATTAATTTCATATTCCCAAGTCCAAATAAATCAATTCTAACTTCATAAGTGTATTGACTCTTTGACTATATTTTCCAAAATTTCTGTTAAGATGTCTAAACAGAAAAAAAAATAACACTTGTAAAGGTGCTCATTCTAACTCCCTTTATCGAAAAAAAAAAATCTTAAATTAGAATATTGTCTCATTTTCTGTGTCTTTATGTATCAATCCGCCCAGATGTGCACTCATTCCAAGTAGGATATCCTCCTGAATTTGCCTTTAATATTCTCTTATCTGCTCAGATATTTCCTCTTTAGCTTGTGAGGTAGTTTTAGTTGCCAAATGGGTCTTAAATTTCTATCATGTGGTACCAGTGGTTGTGATATTTCCATTTTTATTTCAATTTCCTCCCATTATAGATCCGGGACTTGCCTCCCCTGCAGACCCTCCCCTTATAGATCTGTGTCCTGTTCTCACACAGACCGCTCCCGCCCCCCACCATTATAGACCTGGGTCCTGTTCCTGGACAGACCATCATTTAGATCTGGGTCCTGGAAATAACAATGGAAATCATTACTTCCCTTATATTTCTCATTCCAAGGATGCTTTGAAATTATAATAAAAGTATAGTAGATATAACTACAGTTAAGGAAAACAATTCAAAGACTACAAAAACTTATTTCATTTGTCCAATATCTTCAACTATAAAATGAAGAAACTAAAAAACAATAACTGGTTTGGTAAAAAAAAAAAAAGAAAGGGGAAAGAGAGAGAGACACACACACACAGAGAAACAGACAGAGAGAGAGAGAGAGAGAGAGAGAGAAAGGGAGGCAGAAAGAAAAAAAGAACAAAGAAAAGGATAGAAAAAGAAGAGATTGAAACTAGAAATGGATGATTTCAATCCCCTGGCAATTAAAATTATTCTTAAGCAAAAGTCTGACCTCAGAGTGAATCTGTTGCCAAAAACATACACACATGTGCACACATGTTGTAAAACACTCTCTATTTCCTGTGTTTCACGTATCCTGTCTCAAATTATACAATCGTCCTTCCGATATTTGAAATTAGTTAAAATCTCCAGTTATATCAATGTCAAAGTTTTAGCAGTCTATTTCAGTAAAACAATTTAGCAATAGATCCAGTCTAAGTTTCTCAGGGTTAGAAAAACGATGTCTACTTAGATCAAATTGTCATCCAATGTCATAAAACTATTTATAAGGATTAAGAAAAAAAAACCCAGTTAACCATTTCCGAGCAGCTAATTGGCAATGAAGAAGAGAATAAGTCCTCCGAAGTTTCTGAGTCAGAAACTAACCCTGTGTATGTCCTAACTCTCTTCATAATTATTTACAATATATATACATATTTAGTGAATGCAAAATTTGAATGAACTGGCATTTCTAAAATGAATGGACATTTGTCCAATTTTTTCTTTAAGAAGTTCTCAAAATAAATTTAATAATGTATCTAAAATAATTTCCACTGTAGAGATACTTATGTATATAGATTACATAATCCTTATCAAAACCATGCCATTTTTTTCCCAATTTTTTTCAGTTGACACCTAACATTATTTTATATTAGTTTCATGTATACAGCAAAGTGGTCAGACATCCACATAAGTAATGAAATGATCCCCTCAATCAGTCCAGTACCCACCTGGCACTATACATAGTTATTACAATATTATCGACTATATTCCCTATGCTGTACTTTACATCCCTATGAATATTTTGTAACTACCAATTTGTATTTCTAAATCCCTTCATCTTTTTCTACCAGTCCTCTAGCACCCCTTAAATCTGTTTGTTCTATGTCAATGAGTCTGTTTCTGTTTTGTTTGTTCATTTATTTGTTCTTTAGATTCCATATACAAGTGAGATAATATGGTATTTGCCTTTCTTATTCACTTAGCTTAATACCCTGTAGGTTCATCTATGTTGTCACAAATGGTAAGATTTCATTTTTTTTATGGCCAAAAAACCATGCCAAATTTTTAAGTTTATTTTTTTCATTCAAGTTTAAATGTGAGAAAATGTAATAATATTAGACTTATTAATCACTAGCAATATTAAAAATAAATAATTATTAATTAAGGACTTAGCTTTTTTGGCAAAAGATATATTTATAAAATTTAAATATAAGCATAAACATATATTTCTTCTACTTTTAATTGAAAAAAGGATATGTAGTCTTATTGAGAAATGACTAATTATCTCCTAGCAACAGGAATAATTTAGCCTGTTTTAACAATAGTAAGAAAAAAAATTGGCTTTGAAATTTTACATGTTAATAAAAGAAAACAAAACATATATTTGTTCTATAGAAAAACAAAAAGAAGAATGTTTTCAATGCAAATAGTTTACAGATAATTTGTTTATATATTAACTTAAATATTCTTAATCTATTAAGATTAAGATTGATGTTTTATCTAGTGATGAATTAGAGAACAATTTAACCAAGATTATTAGTTTCTGCAATTTTACTAAAATGTAGGATGCTAACATATCTTATATGCACAGATATCTCAACAGAAAATATTTCAAGGCTTTCAGCATTACATGTGTTATTACGCTTGTATTGTATCCATTTCTTAATTTTTCAAAAGCCAGTAGCATTTACTTATTTACTTAGAGTCCCATGGTCATTTCTGAGAAGTATTACTTTATATAAAAATTTAAGATTCTGATTAAGACAAAATCCATTTTAATATTATCGGAAAGCACATCTCCTTAAACATGCACTTAGACAACTGGCACAGCCATGTGAGGGTTGGCTGGAATGAAAATTCTTGTAATAGCCTGATGATGTTCATGCAGTGGCATGCAGGAAGTTTGATGAAGAAAACCAGAACTGACTAACGTCACAACTGAGATGTGCTGTATCCACTCAGCATTTTCTCAAAGTTGTAGCTATGGTTGGAAAAGCACATCAAAGGAACTCCAGAAATCTTTTGGATTTCCTCCCCAGGAACTTGTAATCATCCATGGCTATGATGTGACACTTGAGCTTAGGAATGCTCTGTTGCCAAACAATAATTTATACAGGTGCCACTCCCTGTACATGCTAATTATTCAACACTTAGCTCCTTGACAAACTTAATAGGCACCGAAACTTCTGCCCTGGCTTCTGAAATTTAGCCACTATACAGTGTTTTATCTATTATACGGATGTTTTATCTATTGATGAATTAGAAAATAATTAAACCAGGATTATTTCTTCTTGAATTTTTCTTTAAATTTTAAAAATTCACAAAACTAATTTTATCCGTTTGCTTTTCTTTCAACTTTTATCTTTTTATGCATTCAAGGCAATACAGGTCACGAAAGGATATACAATTTACTTAAATCTTTAGAAATTTAAAAAACTTTATCCTTATGTATTCAAAGCAGTTGAGCTCTGATTACATATTTTTTTATAACTAAATGTTTGGATAGGGTTATTGAAATTCATCCAGAATCTCCCCAAAGTTATCAGCCTGTTAATCATATTGTCTTTTTGAACTTGAAAGAAAATGATTTGCCATTACAAGGTTCATTTGGAAGTGTCATCATAGTTTTGTTTGTATGTTCGTTAAAGCAATTCATGTGCTTTTCTAACTACTCAAATAAAAAATACAAATAAAACAGTTAAATTTGGTTTTCTCCAAAGATTAAATTATGCATATTTTAATAAAAATTAAGAAATGACCTAAAATTGTTTATGTAAATATTTAACACCACTTCATTTGTAAGAGCACATTAAGGACTGGCAATTGCAAAATAATATTTTCATTATGATAGCTGAAATTTTATATACTAGATTTTAATACTTAAATTCCAAACTCTCAATTCGAATGAGTTTTTCCATCATATCTTAGTAATTTCTAATTAGTAACAAATATTTTTTCCTCTGAAAATTGTATAGTTCTCAAACTCTATGTTCTCTACTTTGCTAAAAGCAAAATTATGATCCTGTTTAAAATATCATTTAATAGTAATACCCCAAAATATTTATTGTTGTGTGAAATTATCACCTTGAATATCCATTGTACATAAAATACAATAACATTAACTATATTGATGTTGATTAATAAACACAAAATTATGAATACATGTATACTATAAATTAATTCTTTTTCTCATTTAGCTATAATTATTAACAGTAGAAATATATTATCTAGTCTTGGCATAATTTACCAAGCAATTATATCAAAACAGGGATATCTCAATTTGTAGGTCATCTTTGCATCTATTTTTGAACCTACATATAGAATTCTCTGTGTGTTTATACTACTGCATTATTAAAGAAGCTATTAAAATTCATCTTTATCTATATTAATGGATAAATTGGCTAGGTAGAGATTTTCCAATTATACCTATCCTACATACTCATTATATTCTCTGCTTACCTATTAATCCAACAAGTGACAGTATAAATTAAGTACTTATTCTTTATCACCACTCAGCATTTGCTTTTCAGTGAATTTTTTTCTACTTGTTTTTAAGGCCAGAAAATGGTATTTAGTTTTGTTTTCTCATGCATTGATAAGTGACCAAACCACATGTAAAATGTTATAAGTTATCTTGCTCTTAAGTTTATATTATGAAAAGCTGTTCAGCAGCAATGATGTCTGGTACGAACTTCTTTATGGTAAATAAGTGGATTTTTAAAAATAGAGTTACGTTAACATTTTTAAAATAGCATCTAATGTGCATTAGAGGAAAATGCGTGCATCATATAGTAACCCATTAAGTGAAAATATAGCAGACTTATCTTCCTTATTTGATTATTTGATGCACAGATATAGATCCCTTTTCTGAAATAAAAATTCAGATGGATTGAATTGTCTTAATATATTTCTCTTTGGTTGTACTGAAATAAAATTCTTAGCTATGAACCCTTATGAGCAAGCTAGCAGATTGAAAATAAAATGATCTGAATAATGGAATCATAAAGTTGTTATGGATGGAAAGAGCTTCTTTAAGCATGTATTTTATTCCCCTGAATTGAAGTGAGGTTTATTTAATCTTTACCTTCCCATCCATAATATAAAAGAATATATAACCTCAAATAGTCCCTCCAAAAGCACTTGAAATCACTTAAGTAATGCCTATTTCCTTTTCTTAATTAACTTCTACATTCTTCCCTCCCAATCTTTCTCTCTCCCTCCCTTATTTCCTTCTTTCTTTCTTTTTTTTCCTTCCTTGGTTCCTTTCTGATCCTTTGATTACTCTACAGTAATTTTTTGAGATAATTAGTGCTTAGAGAGGAGAAAAGAACTAAAGTATGAAAGGGGGCATGATGTTGTGGAAAGAACTCAGAACCTGTGGGAAGAACTCCGAATCAGAATAGGCTAACATACAAATTTTTCACTCTGACACTTAGCAACTCTATGCGTTTGGACCAGTTATTTAACATTATGAGTCTCAGTTTTCTTCATTACAAGGTTGTTTTGATGATAAGAAGTAATATGCAAAAAGCATCTGTCATATATCATATGATCAATAAATAGTAATTATCATTAAAAAGAAACATATACATTTTAAAAGTTAAACTGCCCAAACATAAAGAAAATAGAAAATAAGGCATGTCTGTGGAACACGTGGAGAATAAACAGGTTGCTCCTATTGGACATAGACGCTTATGGCACACACAGTCTCTGTTAAATGCTTTTCATGTTACTGATGTTTTTAATCCACAGTCAAGACTGGATGACCAGGAGCAAAAGCTAAAATGTAGCCACATTTGGGAGCTGGATCTAAGTCAAGTCAAAATCTACTCAATTTCTCAGGGCTAGTGAGGATAATAAAAGCTATTTGTTTGCGCAAACATTTCCCTTCTGATATGAGAGAAGATTAATAGGCCAAGGGTGAGTGGTCTCAAGAAACACTTTAAAGATGTCCTAAAAACAAGCCTGAGGCACTGCAGCATTTATGTAGACAGCTGGGAAGCCACCACAGTTGACAGGACCTGCTGGCATGCAGCTGTCAATAATGAAGTGGCCCAACCATTCTGTAAACAAACCAGTTCCATGGAGGTCAAAGGATGTGCTGGGCATGGTGTCAGGTCCCTAAGGCATAGACATTGGGGGATGTCCATGCTGGTTTTGTATGAGGCCACAGGTGCAGGGCCAGAATGATTTTGTTCACTTTCTCAGGAAGGGTGGCTTTATTTTGTATGTTCCTTGTGGAGAAAGGCTGCTTACTATTCATCTCCTCACTAAGCACTTAAATAGTTATTTTATATCTGTTCTTATTGCTGAGAAAGTTTCAATGCAGCTGTTTTGATTCTCCTAAGCCCCAGCATCTTTCTTCTACTCAGGAAATATGAGGCTCTGGTCACAAGCTACCTGTACAAATGGTCAAGTGTCCATAGCATTTGGGCACTCAGCTCAGACACGTGTTTCCCCCCGTCCCCCCTAAAACACCCTGTCTGATATGAGGTCCATATGGTTAGCCCTTCAGTGAATACTAATCACCAAAACTGGAGGTGGTTCAATGACCAATAGTCCATCTGGACTCTGTAAAAGGGTTGATCCCTTGTGCATAGGCATAAGCATTGTGATAGCCTCACAATCCTGTTGAGACAGTTACAGCTCTATACAAGTGAGCAATTCATGATTTCTGTTACTGCTGCTGAGCTAGTATCTGTAGAAATAAGCCAGGCAGAAATAAACCAGCCCATCAGCCTTCTGGAAGAACTGGTCCTCTCACTATGGACTGAAAAATTCTGAAAGACCTGAAAGAGTCTACTGAATTAAAATGGTTACAGTCAAATTTAGAAATTTTCATTAAGTCAATTGACAAACATAAATGATAGATAGACTATTTGAGAATATATGAATTAACACTATAAAATAAAACTGAGTACAATTTATAATATAGCTACCTGAAATATATGTACATA
Source organism: Pteropus vampyrus (assembly GCF_000151845.1). NCBI lineage: Eukaryota > Metazoa > Chordata > Mammalia > Chiroptera > Pteropodidae > Pteropus > Pteropus vampyrus. The sequence continues at coordinate 3,982,648 of NW_011888889.1, read as the reverse complement.
GAATAAGCAATAAATAATAAATATTATGTTTCTGATATCAGTTTTCGATCCCTCCTATCTATCCTAGTCCTGTGAGGCTGCTAAAACAAAATAGCACAGACTGAATGACTCATAAACAACAGAAATTTGTTTCTCACATTTCTGGAGGCTTTCAGTCTGAGATCAGGGTGCCAGCATATTTGGGTGATGGCTTTTTTGCAGGTGGCGAACTTCTCATTGTCCCTTCACATGGTGGAACGGGCAAGGGAGCTCTGTAGGGGGTCTCTATTATTAATGCACTAATTTCATTAAGCTCGACCTTCATCAACTAAACACCCCCAAAGGCCTAACTTTCTAACAACATCACATTGGGTGTTAGGACTTCGACACGCGAATTCTAGGGGACACGTTCACACTATAGCTCCTCCCTTCTAGTAATTTATTAATATTTATTTTTATTTGTAACTCGATCTCTTTTTTGATGGTCCCAATCTGATTTTCCGCTGCTCCGTTGCTTCTGCATCTCCTTTTTCTTATTATTTCCATTGTTCTGGAATGTGGGGACTAATACTATTTGCAAAAATTCTCATTCTCAATCTCAAGTCGCTAGACCTTTACATTCACTTCATAGCTTTTATTGCCTTGAAAAAAATGCTGCCCTCCATTATATTCACAAAGTCATCATAAAAAACTAAAATTTATGAGTCTCTTATCACCAGCTGTTAATTCAGAGAAAAATTCCGAAAAATCCCCCCCTCCCCAATATTTCTAGGATTCCTCTGGTAGTGCCTTACATGGGTGCATGCACTCCCCATTCCGTTGGACTCACTGCTGGTCCACAGCTCCTACCCTCAGCAGCTCCTTCCAGCAGTTGGTGCAGATGTAACAGGCAAGGGAGTAGATGACTGCTCCACCAGTAGACTTAAGTGGCAGTGGTTGGGAGGTACCTGGAAATGGCTTTCTCCCCCCTTATATCAAACTCTCTTCCTTAGATTACAAAGTGGTTTGTCTTGAAGGAGGGAATAAGGCAACTTCTTTTGTGGGGTTAGACCAGGAAGCGCTGTTACCATAGTTACTCATTTTACAAGTGGAATCCCCCAGGGTCAAATACTGGGTCAAATACACAGTACCTCATAAGTTACCTTAAAGAACCTCTCCAATACTCTTGAAAATTAACTGGAGAAATAATATTTAAAAAACTAATTTCTGAATCCAAGCCGAGCTATGAATCCTAGCATGGAAACTTTAGTTATGCGAAACACTTTTTAATCTCTTTAAGACTCAGTTGCTTCATCAGTAAGTGGGAATTATAATTATTTCTACATCAGAGGATTTTTTGTATAAGATTCGATAAGACAATTCATGCAAAGAATTTAGCAGGTTGTCAGGCACATATTCAAGGGAAGATGAAGCCTGTGTTATCACCTTAATGCCTGTTTACCCGATGTGTACAGATACATTTGATCAAGTTGAGCTTTTTCTCAGCACACTCCTCAGCCTCATGTAAATTTTTGAAAGGCCTATTGTTCTGGTTGATAGGCACACCCAAATCTCAGAGGCTGACACAGTCTAAGTTCTGATAGTCACACCACACTTAACAAATTTTATCCCTATCCAGAGGCACTGAGCCTCCACAAACTTATCTAGAAACCAAACTTGTTTCCATAAATGCTTTCATCTCTACAAAACCCAAAACTTCACACAAAAGAATTCCATTTAAGATATGATACTGAAATGCTATCAGACACTAAACGCAAGTCAATCCCATCAATTTTACCCTCCCATCTAAGGCTCCCCAGCTTAAAACCTACAACTTCCAGAATGTTTTATCCTCTACACACATATTTACTCATTCAGCACATAATATTAACTTTCATTTTTACAGACACTATTCTAGGCTCAGAAATATCATCAATATCATGAATAAACAAGACATAGCTTATTTTTAGGTGGGAAGAGAGAAAATAAACAATGAATGAATGGGTAAAGGCAATTAATGAAACAAATGAATGAAAAAAATATCAGGGAGAAATAAGTATTATGGTGTTTAGAAGAGACCACACTGCTACTTTAAAGTTGAATGTCAGGAAATGACTCAGGAGATATTTAAGCTGAATAAAAGGGAACCAGCTGCCAAAAGATTTGTTCAAAAGAAGCCTAAGCAAAGGGGAGAGCTGGCGCAAAGGCCCTAACAAGAGCATTTTGCTGCATCTGAGGAATGAAAGACTAGTGTGCTGGAATTCAGTGAGAAAGTAGGAGAAAGTAAGAGAGGAAGACAAGGATGAGGATTTGTAAAATTTACTGAGCCATCCTATGTAATTCAGAAGCCAACGAAGAGTTTTAGATAGGAATGTGATTTGACGTAATAAAAATGGTGCTGAGCATAGATTGCAAAAATAAAGGAATGGAAGTTGGAGAACAATTACAAGGCTATTACAGTTTTCCAGGTGCAGAGAATTCAAATTATGTTTGAAGATTAGGAAAACAGAATTTGATTTGGGCAGATCAGGAAAAAATGAAGAATCAAAGACCTTTGATTTGTGGCTTATGCATCTGAGCACAGTTAAGAGTCACTTATTATGACACGGTATGTTGGAGGGACTTGCTTTCTCATGGATTCACATTTCCAAATCAAAGACCCTCTAGTAAAGCAGCCCTGTTAGGTAGTTAGACAGGAGCAACAGGGGGAATAAAGGAATAATGGCCCAACCTAGAGACCGCCCAAAGGACACCCCAATGGTAGTAGAATTCCAGGTACACATGAGCACTGGGCAAAGAGTTATATAGTAGCCAGGTGTCAATCAAAATGACCTCGCTTGCCAATCACCTAGGATCGCCTTGGAACCAACCCCATCAGGGCCCAAATATAAGGCAGACATTCCCACTTCTGGGCCCTTTTTTTGTCCTTCTGAGCTCTCTTGCTCTCTCATTCTCTTTTGTGGCCTTTTTGTGTTGGTTATAGCTCTAGGACCATGTGCCACCTTAGGGCATACTTTGTCTTTTTCCGTGTGCCTCTTTGGGGCATTCTTTGTCTTTCTAAAATATACTTTTAATAAAACTATTAAATCTCAATGACCTGTGATTCTTCACTGAGTCATTTGAGGAAGAACCGAGGGAAAATGCTAACTGTACTTCAGCAACATCACTATCCCTCTCCCTCACTCCTGCCTTTGTGGTGATACTGAACTCTGATCAGCTCCAACGGTGACAGTCCTATGCTGCCTCTCAGCCCCATTACTCTTCTCTAAGGATTTGACTTACCTGATTGGTAAAACTTGGGAAAAGAAGTTAAGCATAAGGAGTCAGCCTCTTCCTGTTTTTCCTGTCTGCTTGGTTTCACTGCTCTTCCAGCCTGTGTGTTATATGGGGCAGGAAGTTGTTGGGAGTGGAAGGTCACAGTTTAGCCTGGGAGTGGGTATAGTCATAGAAATCCTATCGTGTGACTCTATAGCTAAGCATGTCCTCCAACATGGCTTTGGTCACTAATAAACCTGGCATTTGTCACTCCATTTGTCTGACTCAAGCATCTCTCAGTTAATTGATTGCAATCTCAGGACTCTCTGAGGAGAATAGCATATTTGGGGGAATTGGGACATGTTAGTTTTGAAAGACTGATAGTTGGATATTTCAAGTAGACTCTTGCAGATTAGTTTCAAATTCAGGGGAGAGGACTGAGGTAGAGATGTAGACTTTAGAGTCATAGGTTTATGTGTTATAAAAATGCATATATTATTTTCTTGCAAGTCATTGTTAAATAAATAAATATATTTTATGCATGTATAAGAGGATCCAAAATGGATTATAGCAATAGTCATCATATCACCGCACTTTTTAAAAGAGATCAGAATCCTCAAACTAGATTGGGTGTCACCATGCCAACTGACTGAGAAGATCATCTCTGCTGAGTCACATTACCCCAGAAGGCCTTCCAAGTATACTTCTTATAGATCAACTATTAGCAATTTATCCTTGGCTTGCTCACTGTAAATGATTTGATGCAAATAAAATTGAATTAAAAACCCCACACACTTCACCTCTGACTCATCCGAGGTGCACATCGCCATAGTGATCGGAGATATCTGTCTTAGTATAAACACTATAAGAACAAGCTCATACAGCTGAATATCCCATACTGATTAAATAACTATTTCATGTAGAACTGAGGTGGGGATGAAAGCCAGGGGCAGATGTATGTGTGTGTGTGTGTGTGTGTGTGTGTGTGTGTGTGTGTGTGTGTGTGTGTGTGTGTGTGTGTGTGTGTGTGTATATATATATATATATATATATATATATTCTCATCTACACTGTCAATGTTTCTGAGTCTCATTATTCTTAAAACATATTGTCAGAAAATAGTAATTCTAACTTTTAAAGTCATCTCATTGAAATGCAAAATTCTATTATTATGAATGAGTAAATAATATTAAACAATATGGTTGACATTACTAGTAATCGACAGAATGGATTACAATTTATCTTAATTATAAAATGTTTTTTTAATTATGGTCAGTATTCTACCTGTCAAGTTCCTAGCCAATATATCTTAAAAAACATTGAAAAGTAGTTAACATAACACTGCTTACTTAAAATATTCATATTTATTTTCTTTTTCCATAAATATAGGCTTTTCCTCAGATCGTCTTACTGTAGACAAAGCACGCCTCATTATTTTCATCATTTTGAGGGGTAATACTTTAAAAACTCAGCTAAAAGTGATGATTTTAGTGAATTTGGAAATGCATCTCCTTTTTTTAAATTCTTGGTTTCTTGAAATCAAAGCATAGTCTAAAAATTCAGAATTATCACTTATTATTTTCAGAAAAAAAATTAAATTCATCAATATTTTAGGAATCGGCTTAAGAGATATCATATATGCATGAACCTCTGCAAGTGTTTCAACCTAGAAAGTTCATCATGCTTTGAATTTAAATGTTAGTAGAATTAATAAAATAGTCCAATATCAGGAGCTAATTCATTTTAAAAATTAGCCATATTAAAATGGTATTAAGTTAAAATAATGCTGTGCTTACAAGTCTGATAGATTTAGAACTGAGATGGACTCTATAAGTAGTAGACTAAAGCAAAAGAACTGCAATTCACATTTTGCTGCAAATTAATTTGATTATATCTTGGCATTATCTATAACCAGATAAAATATTGCTTTGAATCTCCTGGATGCTAGACAAGGTTGTAATATGTGGGGAAAGGCTTGTTCAGACTTGTGTTCAAGAATCTCAATCATTGCAAGTAGATCAGAATCTCCCAGCTTATCTGAGGTTGTACACCCTTCTGAGTTCCAATTTATAAGTCAAAAAGTGAATTAACAAGGCTTACTCTCTTTAGAGCGACCGACTAGAAATTGAGAACTCTCAACCAATCTACTGAAAACCTCTTACATAGGGACCTAAGAGGAGAAAGAAATTATGCTAAATTGCAGAGAATACAATCTATTCTCCAAGTAATGTGAATTATTAATCTGTGTCTGGTTTCCTACCATGAGACTCGCACTTCTCCACTGTCTCCTATCGGTTAGGATTTGTCTCCATGTCCTTCCTTCCCTGATGAAGACTTTTTTTCTCTTACCCAAATGTTCTATATATTTTGCTGTTGTTGTTCCTGGAACTTGCAAATGAGCATTGCTGCCTCTGACTCATTATTCACAACTTGAGGACTGCCTGGAATGTCCTCAATGTTTCTCTGGAATTATTGAAATGCTATTCTCTCTTTTTTAGAACAAGTTCACATTATACCTTTTCAAAAAGACATCCCGATGTCCCATATTTATAGAAATAAGGTAATAAAATAAAAACATAACCTTGCATGTAAATTGCCTTTCATATTTTAGTCTTCACAACAATACAATGAACCGGTCCTGAGGGTACTGTACATGCATTCATAATGAGACAGGCTCCTAAATGTTAAGGTGACCTGATCAAGGTAACATTGGCAATTCCAAATTCTACCATCCGTCATTGTCAGGGAATGATGCGTTCCATAGAAGTGCATTACTAGCATGTATTTATTTATACTTTCATTTTGTTCAAATATACATATAATAGAAATTATTAGACTTTTATTTAGTGATGTTTTTCAGTTTGTAAATCTACTGCTGTAAGAAGGAAAAGTTAAAAAATTTAGATTGAACTATTTGTAAAATAAATTAAGTAATTTTTTAAAATAGAACAAAATTTAACTTATCTTCATGATACAGGATCAGTGTACCAAATAACACAGTTCTACTAGGCTGAAACATATAAATAATAATAATTATTATAATACTTTTCATTGATATAGTTATTTTAGCAATTGCAAAGTACTTTAATATATTTTATATTATTTGACATTCAGTCTTGTGAAAGAGGTATTTTCCACATTTCATTGATGAAAGTGGGGCTTAGAGAGTTTAAGTAACTTAAGGTTCACAGCAAGCACAGAACAGAGCCATGTGTTTAGACAGTAAGCCTTAGACAAGTGGGTAGAAGTTGTCCATCCTACACTAAGTGGTCGTAGGCTACTATGCATATTTCCTTCATCGTTTTGTCTGATAATTCAGTCAGCTATCAACTTTCCCAGTTGCCAGAGAACAATTATTTCTTCCTGCTGCCAGCTGTCATCGTGTTTCTAGTCTATGAGCTGGAAAATCAGATAATCAAGCTTGCTGAAAATTGAACATGAAAAAGATTAAATATCATCTGAGGGGAGCTTCTTCTATGGAGTCCATCAAGTTCATGGCTTTGGTGCACAACTTGTAGACTAACTATCACTGTAGTTCATGAGCTTTCTCCAGCAGCCTTTTGGTTTGTCAGTAGGTTTTAGAATGGTGAGACTACTGTCAAACCTGCTAGCTGAATAAGTAAATTGTAACTGTATTTGCATTTTGTCCTCAAGGGGGGAACAATAACATGCCAACAGGTATGCTTTCTCGTTTCCACACCTACTTCTTCTGCCTAGCATTGCTCTTTGTTCCAGTGTTCTAAGCTGGACCATTAATAGACATATGGATTACTTCTCAGTGAGTGATTACTCCTGCCATTCAAAATGTAGGCCTCAATCCAATGCCAGTGTCTAAACTGTGTATTACCATTCAACAAAATAAGTACAGAAATCAAGAGTAAGCATTTAGAGATATTTATAGCAGTTGATTAGTGATGCAACATTGTTATCGTATTTTTAAAAAGGCATTGGTATGATGGAGATTGATTTTTCTTTAAATGGTCGCATTCCATAGAAAATTTGAGAAGCATAAACTTTGGTATAGCCACAGCTAGAGTACTAAATAGTAGACAAAAAACTTATACATGAATCTCATCTGACCTGTGAGCCTGCCAGAATAAGAAACACTAATTTTTTTCAAATACTGACATGTTTTCCTCACTTACTTTGTTTAGTTCTCTGGCATTAGAAATTTTCCCAATTTGCTTTGATGAGGTCATTGACCTCCAAGTTAAATAGAACTGTAGTGAGTATGGAATACAGGAACAGAGATTAATCATATTTCTTATGTAAGAATATTAGAGAGCAATTAAAATAATAATTTGAATATTACACTCAAATTTTGAGTTTTACATATCCAAAGCAGTTGAACGTGTACTTGACAGAGGGTTTTTATTTGTTTGTTTACTAGTATATCTTGAACATGTGTGACAATGGTTTCAACCAGGGACTTTGTAGATAACCAGATGCCATAAATAAATAAATACTAAGTAAATTTGATAAGTATTTGATAGTACTATATACAATGGTAATAAAATATTAACAAATTTAAGAACTGAAGGCTTTCTTTGATTTATATAAACTGAGAAAGAAAATAATTATCACAATTATTTAAAGAGGCATACATTTGAAGAAAATTTTCTGAGATAGATATTTTCATTCTACAAATATTAAATGTGAGCTGTGCCTGGCATTTTTTTTTTTTTTTTTTTAGATGCTTAGGATGAATTTGTAAGATTGACAAAACTCTCCGGCTCTGTGGAGTTTACTGTCTAGCAAGGGAGCAGATGGAGACAATAAACAAGAGACTTATTAAATAGATTTATAGAGTATGTTAGAAAGTGGTAAGTGCTTCAGATAAAAGACAAAGAAGAGCAGGGAAACCAGAGCCAGGTGCCCAAGACCAGAAGCAGTAATAACAGGATAATCAGGGCAGCTCTCCAAATGTGATTTTCAAGCAGTCTTGAGCAAAGATTTGAGCAAAAAGTTGGAACCAGACAATGACTGAAAAAAATACTATATAGATTTAATGGAACACTTACCTAAGAGACTCACATTTTAATAATTATATTTAGCATAATATTATTTTACTTGACTAAGTCTATTAGAATAAAATGGAATATTCAAGGTCTGCTCTAAGAAGTTTGAGTTTCAAAATCAAAAATTTGAACAAAAAAATGTTAGCTTCAGGGGCGCACATGGCTGAGAAGTTCAATCATATATGCTACAGATTCTCTGCACTCTTTAAGAGAGAAATACTACATTTTTTCTAATTGAGGCAAGGGAGACCCCTGAGTTTCAGGCTCTCTTGAAGACACGATATTGGATTTTGCCACTTTTTTTCTTTCTGCTACAGTTTTGAACGGCAGAAAAATCTGGAAAATAAAACCTTTTTCCCAAAGGCAGTTTTTTTCTTGGGCTAACTGAGAGGTAGAGAGGCTGAAAAGATGATAAAAGATATTTCTACTGATTGAGAAAGAAAGCAGATAGTGGTCAAAGGCTTCTAAGTTTGAAAACTCATTCTTCTGAGGAGCCACCAGAGATCTGATTACATCCAAACACCTGGAATTCTTACATACGATCAAGGATTTAGGCTTTGATTTTAAAACTACATTCTCATTTGATATGGAGAGAAAATTAGTCTTGGTGTGATTTCTGATATTTGAGATTAGAAATTAGTGAGAAAAGCACCACACTGTCCATATACATTTGTTTCTTTAAATTTTGCTCCATCTATATCATCTATACATATGAAGCAATTCTAAGTTGTAATGTTTAAAAATGTTTATATAGAGTAATTTAATATATGATTTCATTTACTAGTCTTCTTTTTGTTTGGTATACATAAATGTTACCTGGTGCTTTAGACCATGCAAGCATATTATGTATTATCACAGAATATGGTATATCTAGCTTCAAAATTTCTTTCTTCAAAGTTAACTCTAACAACTTAAATATACAAAATTACAAAATCAAAGCTCATACTCTATGCACTTGCTTTTTAGATGACCCAGTCATTAAGCTTCCACAGCATACCAATAGGGTTCATATGAATAACTTGAATTTTTAATATTTATATAAAAGTCTAATTTGAATGACCAAAACTTTCCTTTATGTTCATCCAAAGAAGGGGAAAATTCTCTCACTACCCAATTTTTCCTTTCAACATTTCAAAAATGTGTTTGATCTCTTTTCTGAAAGAAAATACCTAAGATGCTAGAAAGGACATGATTTCTAAATATTTTACATTTTTCAATTCGTTTTCAAGCACTGACATTTTCTGGGTGAAGGAAGAGTCCAGATTTTTTAATAATCATTAAAGCATTTTGTTTTGATTGTGTAGTGGATTTTTCCAGAAAGCAAAGGAACATAAATCGCAGATTAAGATAAAAATTGCAGACAAAAACTTTGCTATTGTGTCTTAAAGGCATGAAAAGGTTCAAACAAAAGTGCAGTAATTCCCATTTATATATATTGTCACCACCAGATCCCAGCTGTGTTCAGATATCACTAGAGCTTGGTGCACAGCTGTGACATTATAAAAGGGACTCAATTGCCAATCAGAGCTTGGCTTGAGAGATTCATTGTCCAAGCCATTCCCTAATAAAGCTTCTGGAACTCTGTGTCTGCTTCACTTATTGTCTCCTTGAACAACCTTGTATTGTGCAACTAAAAGACATTGCAGAATTTCTCTATTATACTTAGTTATTTATTGTAAGGAATTCTAGCTTCGAAATAAAATTCAACAATGGATTTCTCTTACTACTCTACATCTTTTTGAAGACACACATGAGGTAGAATATTAGAGAGCTACAAAGTGAGTCTCTTATGTTTACTCAACAATCAGCAGATCTACTGATGGTTAATATCCTTTTAACTCCCTTTGAAAATGGTTTAAAGTGGCACTGCTGACAGAATCACAAAGGAGACTAATTGCCATTATTGTTCTGCACCTGAAATGAAGTCTCACTTTCCTATGATATACTATATGCCACAAATATGGCAGCTTTCCCAAAGGCAGTTTTCTTAAAACTCTAGCCCCATGAAATGTTTTGTTTTTGTTTTCCTGCAAAAAAAAATTTGGAACCAAATACGTTTTTGATCCTCCTCTTACAGAGTGCACTTTTTAAAGATTCTGAGAAGTCCTGGAATAAAGAAACATATTCTTCTCTGTTCAATATAAAATTGCTTCAGTATAAAATTGTTCAATATGAGAACCCTTCTCCCTATAATATTAATCAACTGCTCAGGGCCTTATGTAACACAAATGGGAAAGTTATTTCATGGGTTGCCATTAAAAAGAATCTTTTGTTGTGATCAAAATTGGTCTTTGATCAAATAACAAAAGCAATAATTTTTGAGAAACTACCATATACGTGACACTAAGCTATAGAAGATTTTGATCTTTTCATGGCACAAATTGTTTTGAGTTTGACACATTCTAAGTAAAATTCTGCCTTTCTAGAATATTTATAGTTAGATATCTTATCTTCTATTTTTAAATAGTATTTATACATAAAGATGCAGGAAGTTATGTAATCAGAAGCAGAATTTCATTAATAAATCTGATGATATTGCGATAGATTAAGTTGTGACCTCAGATATAGTGAATATCAGATAGTTATCTTCAAAGTTCAAAAATATATTGAATCCTTTGTCCTTGCTTATTAAATCAGCATTCCTTGTTTTATATACTAGTTTCAATTTCTGACCATAATTCTTAAAGAAAGAGAAGGGGGAGGACAACAACACTGCCTGACAATTTTAATTCAAAATTTGTATCAATTTATAGTATACATTTATTTAGCTTATTCTATGTCTAGCACTGTTCCAAGCATGTGATATATATTAACATATTTATTCTCACAGCAAACCTATGAGGTATGAATTCCTATTACTTCCATGCTTAGGTGAAATAGTAAAGGCACAGATAGGTTAGATATCTTGACACACAGCTAGTAAATAATGGATAAAAAGGCACTCATATTTCTAATGACTGTACAATGCCATCTAACAGCTTTGCTCTACTTCTAGAGATTATAAAAGATTACTAAAACTGTCCTTTGACTTGTCAAATAATAAAAACTTGAATCATAATTCTAAGAAAAAAAAATATAATTCTATTGGATTTTAGAAAGAGGTTGCCCTAAAGAAAGAGTTTGCTTATTTATCTTCTGAACCATTTCTTCTGAATCATAGCAATTCTATAGTTTTAATGAAAACTAAAACATTATGGGTGTTCTTTGCTTCTGAAGTCTTTATAAGTGGAAGTAAATTTCATAAGCAACACATTTTCCAAATAAATTTGCTTGTTGCTTCTTAGGTTCCTTCAGTCATGTTGATTCAAGTGGATAAAATATAAACCTTGAAAATGATGGTATAAATGCTAAGTGCATCGATCTCAGAGGTGACTCTTTTACAAATAGCTTCAATTATTCTTTTCTGAATGCAAAGATTTGATACTTTTATTTATGAGATCAGGATCTGCATTTCTAACCTGAAGACTGCATCGTTCATCCTCATACATTACTAAAATAAAATAATGTACTTTCATGGTGTTTAAAAGTCTGTGAATCCTCCAGATTCTTTTCATTTAAAATATATTCAAGGAAATTTAAAGACCAGATTGCAAACATGTTCATAATTCAAGTTTTCTGAATGAGTATAAATGTGCAAAAAGAGGAAAAAAATTCTCCTGCATTTTGATAAAGTAAAGTTACCATCACATGAGATATAGCTATCCAGTATAACACCAATGGCTAAGCACAGATGATTGGGAGACAATGATAGAATCCAAAATTAGATATTTTTATGGAACAAATTTTGATTTATAGTCTATACATAACGTATATACTAACAAAACCAAACAGCAAACAATATATAATATAAAAGCAAAATTCAATATGCTTTGGTGTTCTACTTTAATAATTCTCAAGACACTAATAAATTTACCTTGGAAAACTGGAGTTCAAGCATCTCAAAATTAGCATTTCAACAGTGGGATTGTATTTATAGAAATAAAATTTTTGGCCATATGTATATGTATTTAGGACAGTTGTTAGATGACACTGTGTTTAGAGCATATTTCAAATATGTGTAATGTTCTCTTTACCTATGAAGGTTTAACTGGATATCATGTGTGTGTATCTGTGTATGTGAAAACCTTACATAAAAACCTTAAAGATAAATTAGATCGGGTTCTTAAAATTAGATCAAAACCTCAGTATGATAACTTCAATTTTGGCATAATTCCCCAGTGAATAGATTAAAAGACTAGACACACACACACACACACACACACACACACACACACACACACACACACAGATGATAGAGATAGATAGAGATATAGAGATGTAGATATAGATAGATATAGATGAGAGGAAAACATTACTTGAGGATTTAAAGACCAATCCAGAAATATCTTGTTCCTTGTAGAATAATAAAAAATACGGAATCCTATTTTAGTTTCCCTACAAGTTTATCAATTTTTGATTATGCTTTCACTGTTTTGAGTAGCGTAGTTTTAAGCCAAAGCCGTTATAATCTATTTCAATACAGCAAAGCTATCATCCTACCTTCTGAAAATAATGGCTTCCATGAGATGATTGTAATAGATCACCCTGTATTAGAAATCCTTTATGTAGTCTCTTTCAAAGAAAGCAAGTAATCTGAAATGGAATGTGTGCTTATTAATTCTATTCACTGTGCCACACATTTTCAATTCAACAAAAGGATCTGCTCTGTGTCAGGCACTGTTTTTAGTTCAAGGCACAAAAAGATAAAAACTGTCTTCACAAAGCTCACACATTTGTTAAGGAGAAGGACTTGGAAAAATTTACATATACACAAAAACATGCACATGGATGTTTATAACAGCTTTATTCATAATCACCAAAACGTAGGAGCAGCCGAGATGGATAAACTGTGGTACATCTAGACGATAGAATATTATTCAGCACTAAAAAGAAAGGAGCTACAAGCAATGAAAAGACATGAAGGAAACGTAAATGCATATTAAGTGAAAGTAGCCAATTTGAAAAGGCTACTGAACTATTCCAACTATATTACATTCTGGAAAAGGAAAAACTATGAAGATAGTAAAATGGTATCCAGAGGTTATGAGGAAGGAAGAGATAAAAAGTGGAACACAGAGAATTTTTAGGGCAGGGGGACTACTCTGCATGATATTATAATGGTGACTACCCAAAGACTGTGCAACAAGAGTGAACCCTAATGTAAACTATGAACTTTGGGTGATAATGACATGTCAATGTCAGTTTATAAATTTTAACAAATATGTCATTCTGAGCTGAATGTTGATAATGGGGGATTCTATGCATTTGGGGGGCAAGGAGTATATGGGAAATCTGTGTACTTTCTCAATTCTTCTCTGAATCTAAAACTTTCCTAAAAAAATAAAATGTATTCAAAATAACAGTTATAGAATAGTGTGTGAAATAATTGCGGCGTGTACAGGTGTTAGAAGTAGCACAGAAATTGGAAGGAATCTCCAAGGAAGGAACAAGCAAGAAATGGTGCATAAAATGATATTTAAGATGGTTTGTGAAGGATGAATAAGAGTTCTCTTAATACCAAAGATCTTATACTTCCCGTAACTGTGATTTATTTTTCACCTTCAGATAATAGCACATTGAACATGTTTCTATCCTAAAATGAGAGCAAGAATAAGGTTTAATTTAATAGCTATAATAATAACCTTAGAGTAGTAAAATAAAAAGTTTTTAACAATAATATGATATAACCTCCTAGTAAAGATTTCATATTTTCAGGATAATGGCTGATGAAGTTTTAGGGATATACTTGTGGCTGAAGCAGTAAATATTAACTGTCCAAGAACTCGGAGGAGCTGAAAAAATAAGAAGGGATTTAACATCTGAGCAAAACATGTGAAGGATCTGTATCATCTGACAGGTAAAGTTGCCAGAATTTCACTAAGATTTTTGAATATGTACTGAATGCAAGGCTTTCCAGACTCCTAAAATATGGAGATGAAAGCAATTTTCTTTTAGTAGAGAATTTATAATATAGTTAGGGAGAATACTTACTAAGTGATGATTACATGTTAAAGACTACAGAGCCAGAGGTAATCCACAAAACCACATAGAGTTTTCACTAACAATGAAAAGACTAAAAAAAGAGACACTTGAAAAAAACTGAGAACTGCAGTTTAAGTAAAGAAAACAGAACCTACCCATTGATGTTGCAATGCAGAATATCAGACCAACAGCAACTTTGAAGAATGTAATCTATGGAGATCAATTTCCTGGGAGATCATTCAGGAAAGAAATTTATATATTTTATTTTAGATCATTATATCACATTTCGTGGGTGTGCGTGTGTGTGTGTGTGTGTGTGTGTGTGTGTGTGTGTGTGTGTGAATTATCTCATTTAAAACAAATTGTTAAAAAGGTATATCATAAAGCCAATCTATATTGAAGTGGCTTTATTCTAGCTAGGAAACCGTGGCTATCTTAGTGAATGAAGTAATTCATAAAAAAAAAAAAAGTCTTATTGCCCAATATGGCAAAATAAGTTCGCTACTCCATGTCAAACCCAATTATTTTTAGATGTTTGGTTGAAGCATTTGGTGTAAAGATCCTGAGTAAGGCCTTTTCTAGGCTTGAAGGTTAAGAGTGCTATGTTTGACTAGCAGTTTCTGCCAGTCACCAGGGAGTAAGAAGTGTTGAATCTCAACCTAATCCCTTAAAAAGCTATTTACTTTGCATTACACTGAAGCTTGTGGAAACAGAATCCATAATATCAATGATGGCTAACATTTATTAAGCACTTTCTACCACTGAAAGACTTTCCATGGATTAATTCATTTAATCCTTACAATAACCTTGTAAAGTGGAAACTAAGGCACAAGAAAGTCAAAGAATGTGTACAGGATGGCAGCTAGTGAGTGAGGTTTCCAACTTTGGCAGTAGACTATAGGGAAAGTGCTCTC
>NW_011888889.1:3962873-3967432 GCF_000151845.1 Pteropus vampyrus | reverse complement strand
GTGTGTGTGTGTGTGTGAATTATCTCATTTAAAACAAATTGTTAAAAAGGTATATCATAAAGCCAATCTATATTGAAGTGGCTTTATTCTAGCTAGGAAACCGTGGCTATCTTAGTGAATGAAGTAATTCATAAAAAAAAAAAAAAAGTCTTATTGCCCAATATGGCAAAATAAGTTCGCTACTCCATGTCAAACCCAATTATTTTTAGATGTTTGGTTGAAGCATTTGGTGTAAAGATCCTAAGTAAGGCCTTTTCTAGGCTTGAAGGTTAAGAGTGCTATGTTTGACTAGCAGTTTCTGCCAGTCACCAGGGAGTAAGAAATGTTGAATCTCAACTTAATCCCTTAAAAAGCTATTTACTTTGCATTACACTGAAGCTTGTGGAAACAGAATCCATAATATCAATGATGGCTAACATTTATTAAGCACTTTCTACCACTGAAAGACTTTCCATGGATTAATTCATTTAATCCTTACAATAACCTTGTAAAGTGGAAACTAAGGCACAAGAAAGTCAAAGAATGTGTACAGGATGGCAGCTAGTGAGTGAGGTTTCCAACTTTGGCAGTAGACTATAGGGAAAGTGCTCTCGCCAGCTACACAATAGAGCATCCCTGTCAACCACTCATGCTAAATTATTCATAGATCAATGTCAGCTAAATCAGAGGAGTAGTAATACATATTCAAATATTATTCAAACAAACAGTCAATGGGAATCATGTAGGTACGGCAACCTCTCTTACTTAGCACCTCTACTTTGGAGCCAGCCAGAGGTGTTTCCATTCTGCAGTCCTCTAAACCAGTTAATTTCATTCTAGTGTACACGAAATGTGGGAGAGGAAAAAGTATGGTTTGGGATTTTCACAGACTCAAATCCCAGTGTGTTTTTGCACAAACAACTATTCTGAGCTTCAAGGACCTCATATCTAAAATGAAAATATGTAAAATAACATAAATTTGCCTAAGTAAGGTAGAATGAGGTGATATACTGTAGAGTAAATTCCTGACATTAGGCTTTTCTATTGTAATGTAAGTGCCTGACATGGATCTTTTGATTGTCCAGGCATGCATTTTGAAAATATCCATCTTGAATAAACATATTGCCAGCTGTTTGAGACAGCCTTTAGCCAAACAACTAGATAAGGAACAAGGCCTCCTCCATCCATGATGTTCCCCTTCTAGAAACCCCTGGATAAACTAGATAACTAATCTCTTGAGTGACCTCGAGTTTCCCTTCCTGTGTCCTAACTCCCACTCTTATGTTTTATTATTTTTTAAATTTTTTAGAGAGTAAATTAAGATTTATTTGTTAACCATGGTGAAAATTAAACAAGTGCAAATCTATCTATAGGTTTACCTTGAACTCAAAAGAACTAAATTGCCACAAATGCAATGTGATCTCTTTTTCTTATTTCAATCAAAAATGAAATTTGCTAAACACTAATTTTAATTAAAATTTTAACCTGATTTTGCTACCTTAATATACCCTTTTTGTGCTCCTTCTCTTTTCCATCCCCTCCACACTTGTTTTAAATAAAGTGTGAACCTGAGAAAGTGTAGGCATCTCACGCTCAACTCTAATAAAGTCAGAGCCCCAGGTCCAGGCTTTCTTTCTCTTTCTCTAGCTTGCTATGTGGTCCTCAGGCATGTCATATACCCTCCAGTGCCTGTGAGTAATTAAATCTTGTTCTTCAAATTCCCTAATGGTTTTGCTGAGGTGCATCCTGCAAACATAAGAATCATGGGAGTCAGGAGGAAGAAATGTCTGTGGAATTCACTAGGACAAGAACCATTCCTAGATAAGAACGTCAATATCAATAGGCAGTGAACAACACAACATATACTTAAACATCTAGCACAATGCCTGATATATAGTATATTTTCCAAAATATTATTTTCAAAGCTGCTTCTTATATGTCATTGTATACACAAATAAATAAGTTTGGGTACTGTTTTAAATGCAACATTTCTATGTTTAATTATTTAAATATATGTAAATACCATATAGAATTTATACTTGTAATTATTTGAATATAAAAAAGAGGATTTCATTTGTGATTATTACAATCATGTGCTACCTAACAAAGGGGATACCTTCTGAGAAACGCATCATTAGGTGATCTTGTCATTGTGTAAACATCATAGACTACACTTACACAAATTTAGATGGCATAGCCTACTACAAACCTAGGCTACCGTGGAACAGTCTATTGCTCCTAAGCTACATGCCTGCACAGCATGCTACTGTACAAAACAACACGAGGTTAAATCAAGCACAAGAGAAAATGATGCATCAAGAAATACGGTAAACATGACATGTATGAGGCTGCTGCCGCTGTAACGTGGCATACTATTTTATAGCAAACTTTTTTTTAAGTATTGAAAGAGAACACTCTAAAATAATGGTAAAAAGTATAGTATAGTAAATATATAAACCAGTAACATAGTTGTTTATTATCGTTATCGAGTATCATGTACTATTCATAATTGTATGTGCTATGTTTTTATACAGCATAGCAGATTTGTTTTATGTCAGCATCACCACAATGTACATGAGCAATGTGTTGAGCTGTGGTGTTATAATGGCTTCAATGTCACTAGGTGATAGGAATTTTTCAGTTTCATTATAATTTTATGGGACTACTATCATGTATGCTGTCCATCATCGACTGAAATGTTATTATGCAATGTTCCATCTTCAATTTATTCTTTTGACATTATGTTTTGTGGGAAATGGGTATTTTGTACAAACAGAGAGAATATACTGAATATGTACGGTACGTTCAGAAGAGTGCCATATGAATCCTGCATTCTATAATGTTGTCTTTGAGATTATGATGTGTTTTAATATCATAGCTCTTTTCCATTTCTAGGTCTATACCTAGGCTTCTCAGTACCACATTACCCAATATGGTAATGGCATATTTGGGAAAAAAATATTATTTGTTTAAATATTCCTGAATGGTAATTTTTTTAAAGTAATTTTTAAACCTTGTGAAAAACTTTGGTAAATACATGTAACCACAAGCTTATGGAGCTTTCTAAAAGAATGATTGATAAAGGCATCCATTGGAATATTTTATGAGAACCATTTATGAAGATAAAATGCACATACACACACAAATGACGTGGCTCTGTTTAATAAAATTATAATTCATTCCTGTGAGTACAAACTCAGGGAAGTCATTAAGAGCAAAAGATCCTCTCTTCCCTAAAAACTCTTATACTGAATATGGTATAAATCCTTGATTTTTTAGTAATAGCAAGATTTAGGCCATTCTCTAAGATGTATTTATTCAAAATCATTTCTATTAAAAATATTTATCAATTGATATAGATAGCCTTCCTGTATAATTTCATTTTAGCATGCTTTTTGATTACAGAAAGCATCTTAAGATATTAGATTTGTGTTTATAATATAACTCTCTTAATCATCATTAGAATCATGAATTATGTTAGCTAACATTAGTTTCTTCATCTGTGGCAAGTGATTAAGACTGTAAGTGGGCTTTGGAATCAGAAAGTTTGTGTCTATGGTGGCTATCAGCTGTGCAATTGATCGCAGGAGGGTTTTTATGCTATTTAGTCTCCAGTATTTCAGCAAAAGGAATACTCATTATATACTACTCAAAGCATGATTTCAATGGTTTCATAGGGTTTTATCATTTGTACACATTACAGATTGTTTTATGAAAGGCCAATTGAAGATATTTAAGTTTTTCTCTATTTTACATATATAAATCAATAATCTATACATTTTTTAAGAATCTTTATTTTCTCAGAATATATTATTCAAATTGAAAATTTTCAGCCAATATGTGTATCTCTTTTGACAATATTGATATATCTTATCACACTGCCTCAAAAAAAGTATAGAAACATGCACTCTCACCAGCAGTTATTAATAGAATCAATTTTTTTGAAGTGTAACCAACACTGGTTATGATCATATTTTTAAAATTTACTTTATGGAGAAAGTAACATATTTTATTTAAGTTTATATTTCCTTGAGTACCAGGAATTTGAATACTATTCATACACTTATTTCTATTTTGCAAACATGTGTGTTTTGCATGTTATAGATAGATGTAATGGCTAAAGTGACACTTATTGTTCATATTATACAATTCCAATCGCTTTTAATTTTATTTGGTACTCAATTTAATTAAAGTAGCAGGCTATTTCTCCATTATAACTTATACTTCATATGTTTGATATATTTAAATATGCAAAAAAAAGTACATAACCAGGAAGTGTTTTGAAATACAAATTTAATATCAAATAGATAAAGGAATTTTTCTATTTTGGCTCATATGAGTTATTTTACAAGACCATGAAGTAGCAAATTTGTTATTTAAGTAGCTACATGAGTAGATATAATTGTATTCAACATATATTTAAATACTAATGTTTCTAAGAAAACAAGTTTCAGCTCTTTTTCACCCCATTCCTCATTTTCTTTCCTTTATGCTAATGGTTGTAGCAGGGATATATCATACATGGTAGTGAAATAACCTTAAATCTCCTATGGCCTTTTTTAAAAAAGGTGATTTGGGTT
>NW_011888889.1:3949759-3962217 GCF_000151845.1 Pteropus vampyrus | reverse complement strand
ATACTGATTTTAATACATTTAATAATTTTCCTTTATTGAAAATAAGAAACTGACCAATTTTATCATGGAATCTAAGCATGTACCCAAAGACATAAATAACTTTTTAGATGGGGAAAGATTTTTTAATCCTTATGAGGGAATGAAATACATCAGCCAGACATTTGAAATCCAAGCAAATAGTACATATTAACTTACTACCCAAAAGACATCAAATCGTTAATCAGTTTGTAATATAGTCTGCTCTGGTTTAATTTGGGCTGCATTCCCTTCTTTGTGGAAATGCTTATTTTGTGGGAAAAATTGTGTTCATAATAAGATGATAAAGATTCTTTCTTTACCAGCATGTTCTGGCACTGAATTAAGATGATGATAACTATTTTTAAAAGCAAACCTAAATTTACCTATAGAAAGCCACACATATTTAAATCAATCTTAGGTTCACTAATCAACCCTACTACTGGATCAGAAGAAAGCTAAAGTCCAGTTGATGGTCAGTTCCCTTTCATGCTGAGGCCTCTCTGCTGGGGTCCTCAATCCTCTGTGTCAGCTCCCCAGTCTTTTGCAATCTTGCTGCACATTATTCTTAGAGAGTAAGCAAAGTTTTAAATCAAACCACAGCTTGGGAAGCTGCCAAGTCAGCTGTAGCACTACGAGGTAATATACCCCCACTGTGTCGCAAAATAATTGATTTCTGGATAGCTCATTATATTTCCTCTAAATTAGCAAGATTTAAAGGTGACCTAAAACAAACTAATAAATACATCCTTTGGAAATAATATACCAAATCCACAGCCAGATTATTACCAGTCAGTTAACATATCGCTATATTGAAACGTTTTCCTCCTTACTGAAAGTCTATACATTCCTACCATCTAATAAACTAGCTATTTGATGTGAAAGTCTTTGTGCATATGTCTAAGCATAAACTTAAATATAAATATTTAATAAACTTTGAGAAATACCACATAACATAATAAAAAGCCTTTTTTTTTTTTTTTGGTATAATAGCCCTTTTTCCTCTGCCACATCAAACAATATAGTTTTTGTTCAGTCAAACCCAGGTTTCCCATGTGAGGTGAAAGGAGGGAACGTGATTGTTTTACTTGGAAACATACATTGCCCGTTTCATTGGTTCTTTAAGTGCTGTGCTCCCTACTTCAGTACTGGGAGTCATTAACAGTTTCTCAAAAGGTATACATATTAGAACTTCCTGACTAGATGCTTTGTTATTTTTGCTCATTTCCTTAATCACTTAACCTTTAGCCATAGAGCACTCTGTCACCGTAACATGCTGACTACTGAGTGCATGGAATGTTTTACCATAGCTCCTTCAACCACTGGTTGGGAGTCTTAAGAATTCATTACATCAAAGATTTTATTTTTTTTTCAATTGGTAAATAAATTAACCATTTTTTTTTTATTTTTTGGAAGAATAGTGTGAAAACTTCCAATGTGTTTCAAAATTAGAAAACTCAGTCACAAAGTTGGCTTTATATAGACTAAGTTTCTTGGTGGTTTTGAGCCTAATATTATTTTAAATTAATTTTATTGTTAAATTTGTACTTATAATGGTATAAATGCATGCCGATCCATTTTAAGTGGCCAATTATATAGATAAATCACATCAAACGATAAAGTGGATTGTTTGGAATATATATTCAAATAAATCATGTTTTCTTATCTAACTATTTTGAGGTAAATTAAATAGCATATTACTTGCTAAAAGCGAGTAAAGGTGAAGAAACACTTTCCTTAATATTTTAAAACGTCTTAAAATAGTATAAAATGAAATTAAAATACACATTTAAAAATAGATCTCTTATATTTTAAATTAATTTCTTAGAAAAATAATTTCTCAAGCATATAACATATAAGCATAAGGATATTGTTTTATAATTCTTCAGAATTGTGAGGTTATATTTAGAATATATTTAGAATATTTATATTTGGAATCATTTTGAGATTTCTACATTTATAAATGTAGAAAATGCCTGTTTCAATAAACTCTGGCTCTCACTGCTTTTTTGTTACAAGTGGCAGGATTCTCTTGTGAAAGTCAGATACATTAAGTAGTAAACTACATACTGCTTTGGTTTAAGTTGAGATGGGAGAATCAGCAGCCTTGCGCTGAGCTGTGCCACTCTTCCCGACCTGCTCCCACAGGGTTCTCTGTGAAAAGTTTGAAAACCTTGGCAATCCTCCTGCCTTTCAATGCAGAGCACTCCAAACAACCTCTGCCCACACACCCACGTTCTCCTGCCAAATGAAGCTTAATTGTCATTCTTGTACTTGCATATTAGTTGGTCCTGATATATTTATGGATAAAGCTTTGATTCTAAGTGTACTTATCCCCTAATCCATATTTTGTGTATGTAAGTATATAAAATATATAAAACATATGTAAATAAACATCTTGTTAATGTGTATATATTAAATATTATATGTACAGTGGCCATGCTATATTGAATAAGCATAAATATCATCACTACAAACACTCAACTTAAAATTATGTTTTGCATTCCAAATGTCCATGTGGCAGGGGTACATTGTTAAACTTGGTTCCCCATCAATTAAATGCTTCTAGTTCTGCCCACTCTTATTAAATCAATTAGAAAAATTCACTTTACATTTGGGTTCATTAGCTTATTAATTGTTCCACTGGGAAGCCTGAAACTCGTTGGCAGGCATCTCACAGACATCCTATATGTAGTTTGCTGCAATACTCTCAATAGAGTCTGCCTTTATCTTTTAGTGCAAATATTTCACTTTGGAGTAGATAAAGTAATTTTTTTTTTCCCAAAAAACATAGAGTTAGGAATTATTATTAAAAGTATAGTAAAATTTCAGAGATTTCTAAAAATCTATAGTGGATAAAGACTTTTTAAATTAGAATTGAGTTTAAAACATATTAATACTCATAATTATGTTCATTTGAAAAATATTCATTGAGACTTTCCTGAATGAAAATTATCTAGTTCAGTGCTGTGAGAATTACAAAATTTGATGAGATTAGAATGAATTAGGAGTTAATTAGTCTCAAGTAGTCTAGTGAGGGTTGGGTAGACTTAGGGAGACTTATCTTCCACCAAGAGCATAGCTAGAATAGACACAAGAATTTCTATAGTTAGTTTGACAAAGGTAATTTCACATTATTTCACTATAGTAAATATTAATGGTTATAATAGTATGAATATAGAATGATGTAGTAGCAAATTATAATGATTTTGTTTTTTATATATATTTAGACTAAGAAAGTAAAACTCAAGAAAATCAAATTGGCTCATGGTTGCTGGATTTACACAGGACATTGGGTATACATTTTGGATATCTGATATAGAACTCATATATACAGGAAATGCCATGATCTTTTTACAATTATTTATTGACATAATGAATAAGCATTGCACTTGGTTTAATAAGCATTGTAAAATACCTCACTAGTGGAAGAAATACATACATACAGAAATTATTGTCTTCAAGGCCAATCATGTATTAAATATTATTAATAAAAACAAACAATAAAAGAGATACGATATAATATAGACATTCTGAGTGGTCAGAGACTCTAGATTTGATAGCAATTGAGCTGGGCCCTAAATGATAAGTGGATTTAGGATGAGTAAAGATGACTGTTTTGTGTGTATCTCCTCTAGGAAGGAAACGAAAATCATGTTCTATAGACAGGTACATGGGCAAAAATATATGGCTTCACACATCTTTATATTTTTAAGACCTGAGTTAAAACATGTTTGTACATATGTAGTTTAAATCAGTAACATCCAATTTTCTTCCCCTCCTTGGGACAAAGCCACAGTAGTTTGGGTTTTAAGATTGGGATTAGTTTAGTAGGCCAGTGCTAAAGTAATTCTGAGATATCATGTTTGTGTTTATCACTTATTATTAATTATTTATGCTTGCAAAGCACACTTGTGTATGTTTACATCCATCTCTTGCAGATATGGAACAAGTGTGACTGCATTGATCTGCATCCTTGTGCTTTGCTACTCTGACAAAACAGATGTTCTCATCAGAGTTGAAGGCTCCTTCCATCAGCCAAATTGATTGCAAGCGACATTTGACAAAGTGGCTAATCAGAGCAGTAGTCAGTTCCCTTTGGTGCAGACACTATCCAATCAGACAGATCCTCCCTGTCCAAGGGGAGACCAAATTAGAAGAAAAGGACCAGAAACTCTCTACCACATTGTTTAGTGAGATGAGCTAAAATTCAGAGATTTTTCTATTTAAATATAAGGCCTAACATGAATGTAGAAGACTGCCACATCTTTAACATCCATTCATACACTCATGTTATATCAACTACATTCTATTAAATTATGTTGTTAGTATACGTACATTGAACAATTTCTATTTTGGCTACTTTTATTCTACAAAGAAGAGCATTTTAATACAATATAGTCATGTGGTTAAAAAATAGCCAATTTTAATTTTGCTTAACCCAGTGTTTTCCAAGATATTTGATTATAAAACACGTTGAGGGATAATGGTGTCCACTGAACTGTGGATGGAAAACATCATCCTAACATATTTATTCTTGGTGTTAATAAATTATCTACCTGGTACACTTCTTTCACATCAATCTAAGCCACATGCTAGGTCTCCTTGACCCCTCCAAAGGCTCAGTCTCTACAATGCCAACAGAGAAAATCTAAGGAATACTACTTCAAAATCTAATGTGCCTCAGTTGTAACTAGCTCTATATTCTAACCCAGGCTCACTAACCTAGTTCCTTCCTTGTGCTTGTGTCTAATTCATAAAATTGCAAGTGTCTTCTCTTATTTGTGGCTTTGTTTTGACAGCAGCTCTCATATTTCAGCCTATCCAAGCACATAAGATCTTGTCACGCTCATGCCAGCCCTTCTGGAAACAGGAGACACAAACTCCATGAGCATAATAGGAACTTTGTTTTTCTTATTGATTCTCCAACAACTGTGAATTTTCCTAGTTTGTTGGTGTTGTTGTTGTTTGTTTGTTTTGTTTTATTTTCTGACACATAGTCATTTATTTATCCTTTGCTGTATGGAGAATCTTTATTCTCTTCCTGTAGCCTTTTCTTCCTGGCTGGGTTTCCGCACTTCCTCTGTAGCCGATTTCACATAAGTACTTGCTTTTATGGGATTTATGTCTGGTCTATACCAACTCCTGTGCTCCCAGTCCTGAGCATCCAACTGAAAAGGAGTTTACTGCATGTCTCCATCATTACGGCCACAAATAATTAAGAGCTGACCTATGAGAGTAATTAGGGGAAAATGGTTTAATACCACTTTGAGTTTAATGAAATTTGCTAACCATAGAAAAGAAATTTGATGGAGATTAAGTTTGATTTCACAGTTTTTTACTTTTTTTTTTTTTTTGGTTCAGTGAAAATGTCAGAGAACTATCTTACGAGATGTTTTACTGTCACACAAGTTTCTTTGCTCATTGATATTTACCTGGAATAGTTTCATTCAGTTTGGGTACTTCTGAGCAAAGATTCTAAAGAAAGTATTTCTTACTGTTTATACATATGCTTATTATGAGTTTGACATAAACCAGTATGTCACACTGTTCTGTGAATGTCAGAATTCTGACACCCAGATCCACAGTTCTCATACTTAAATCATGACTGCCTTATCTTCCTTGACAAAACTGAAAACAAGAAACAAATTTTGTATCTAAGGTATGAAATTAAAATGATGTATTTGACCTTTGCAAAACAGATGTGATATGAAGAGACTAAGACTTAGCAATGCCTCAAAATCTAGTACCTTGACAATAACTAAGAAAAATAATATTGCTCAATGTTCTTCAGGTATTGATAAGTATCTACCTATAAATGAATGTTTAACTTCTCTTCATAATGAAATTACATATAAATACTAAATAATGTCAATCATTTGTTTTCAAAATCATCTCAACATTCATCAAAACATTTTTAGAACAGTTATTAAATTTTTTATTTCTCCTAGTTTTTCTGATGTTAATTCATATAGGTCAGTTCAGCTCAATTCCACCCTTACCTTTGTAGCCCTCAATTTCCATTTATATATGTGCTGGCCCCCACTTTTCAGGAAGAATGCAGCTTGGAGGCTATGAATAGCTTATAGTTTCCATGCTATTAGTTTCCATGCTAATCTCACCTCCACTCCACACAGGTGAAGAACCCAGAAATTACTAGTCTGCCTATTTGATCCCATGCTCTATGTCTTGAGTGGAAAGAGGCAGTAGGATAAAATGGTTTAAGGTGTAGGCTCTGAGTTCTTGCTTGGATATGTTAGCTCTGCTATTTCCTAGGTGTGTAGTCTTTACAAAATTATTTAAATTATTTAAATTCTCTAAAACTCAATTTTTCAAAGGCTTCAAAACTAATTTGTAAATGGCCAAATCACTTCTCTGCTTTTAACCTCCCATTACCTGCAGAATAGTGTATTCCTTGTGGTAGAGCATGCAGGGCCTTTCACAATATGGATCCCACCCTGCATCACACACTCACACTCCAGTTAGGCACAATAACTACCAATGATTTGCTATGCAAGCTTTAGTAAATTCCTGGCCTCTGTGCCTCAGTTATCACATCCATAAAATCAATGTTCTAATAGCATATACTTTATATGGGTATCACATTCAAAATAATGTCTAACATAAACTCTCAAGAAATGTTAGTTATTAGTGTTATTGTTTTATTATTTTTTGTTACTCTTTCATACTTGTGGTAGGCCTTGTCTAAAACATGGAAGTATATAAACATGGAAGAGTTCCAGGTCCTACAATGTAGGAACAGATAATGCATGATTGTGTAAGAATTTCAGAAGAAACATGAAAACTGGGTCTAGTAATATGACATGATGAATAGCAGCATTACTGATTTATATGGAAGCCAGAGCCATTTCTAGGCAGTAGTATGGCCCTTGTGGGATTGAGAAGGTCAGGGGCTTGGAGCCCCTTTGTTCAAGGTTCCTACATGTAGATTACTCATTGTCAAGGGTTGCTGGATACCTCTGCCAACCAGTAAGGGTCATGAAAGAGACCTTGAAAAGCAGTGCTTGCTCAGCTCTCCGAGCTCCATCACATCCTTGTGATGTTCAATAAAGCTTGTGAGCAGAATGAATCATTGTCTTCGAGTTGTATTTCTCCACAAACCCAGCCTAATATCTAGGAAATACCTCTTTAAGCCTTTGCTGCTCCATTTGCCCAAAAGTCCTATCATCCTTGATCTGTCTTTTTCACTTAAATTCCTGTTTGCCTTTATTTTTTTTTAACTAAACTAAATATTTAACTTCAATGAAATATACCAAGAGTAAAAATGGATAAAGATATATAGTGTTAAGATGCTCTCCTACTGTTCATTTTAAACTTGTTTAGAAAATGCTATGAATCAGTTCTTTATCCCTGGACAAGTCAATTGCTCTCTGAAGGCCTTAGTCCAGAATGATTTTTTTTCTGTGAAACAGCCCTCCTCACCCCTTTCCCCTGACCCCAGATCAAGTATTGCTGTTTATAACACCAATAGCAAGGGCTCTTCCCTTCCAGACCCTCAGGTCTAAGTGTCCTTTAGAGCTTCCAGCTGTGGTCCAGGAACTCTTCCCATTTTTCTGCTTTTTTATATGGGACTATATGAGCTTATCTGAGAGGAATATGTTGTTGTTTTCCTGTTCTATGTGAACATTAATTGAAAAAAAGTTTTCTTTGTTCCTCCTCTTATATTTTCTGTGACATGAAAACAGGAACTCTTATTTTGGCATGCAAACATTATACCAAGTCATTATTACATGAATAATAAACTCATTACTTAATGAGTAAACTGATGAATAAATGAATGAATGTGGTTTATCTAAGCCTTCTTTGCCTTAATATACATAAAAAAAAACATTAAAAATGATAGTGACATGTATACATTTCTTTCACTGCAATTTTATCTTGATCTAAACATTCATTTCCTCTCCAGATAAAGTTCTCTGTCATACTCAAAACTGGCTAAGGACGTTTGTTCAAAACTCAGTTTATATGCAAGCTTAATGTGAGCTAAAATGTCAGTATTATTCATACTGCTCCACTTCATTAAATTCACCTTCCTAGTGACTTGAACTGTGTAAAATTTATTTTTTTTAAAGTCCCCAGATTGTGCCTGTGTCAGCAATGCAGCACCTGTTAGTCATCATGGACCTAATTCACCTCTCGAAGCTATTGCTCAGCATTCTGACAGGCAACGTTTACGGCAGACAAGCTGAAGTTGAAGGGGATGGATATATAAAGAGTGGAACGCAGCCGATCACTCACCTCTGCCAGATTGTACGTGCAAGGCTCTAAGTGTACGAGGTCATGCTGCCAACAGCCACGATGGGAGTGTGGGCTGCAGTGTCCTTAATTGGGTGCGCAAGCTTTGGCATTGCTGTGCCCTGATTAGCACTGTGTGGGCTGATCGGCATTAGGCTGGAGCACAGCATTTTTGGGGGAAGAACATATGGGAAGTACAGATGTTCGAAGGGTGGCTTCACTCCATGTGCAGCCAGCAACCCTCCTTGAAGAATTATCATATCTTATCTTGAATAAGTAAATGCAGGAAGGATTCACAAAAAAGTGCTGTCTGAGAAAGAGCCTGATCTTTTCCTATTCAGAGACTCCTTACCTGGTTTTCCTATAGGCACCATGACTTTAAAATGTGTCCTCGATGCATACAAACACTACTTCCCTCTGTCTATTACCGAAAAAGAAAATATTAATAGCATCATATACCAGAAATAATCTAAGATTCTATCTTCTAAAGGAGTCCAAATGTTACCAGGTGATATAATTTATCAATACGCATTATTACAGTATTCATTATTTATGCATTTATTAATTAAACAAGTTTATGAAGCGCCTGCAATAGACCAAAAATTTTAAAGGGATAATGGACCTAGGCATGTAGAAAAATGAAGGCCAATAAAAAGGAATTCATTTACTTACAAAGGACACAATGTGACATGGTGAAATGTAAATTAGATGACAGACAAGTAATTAGCCCCGATTCTTCCAATAATTAGCTGTGCTCTTTGGGCCTCAGTTTTCTCACTCAGAGCTAACCATGTTCAACTAAATGAATAAAAATGCCCCTTTCAGGCCTAAAATGTTAAGAATTTATCTTCTCAATCATAGACTTAATTTATTTATTAATTTATTCATTTACACAAGAATTTCAGAGCCTAATCTGTCCCAGGCACAGTTCAAAGTGATGGAGACTCTCTGGTTATAAGACACTTGGGCTTACATTCTGGTGTGGCAAGACAAATTTTATCGTGTAAGTAAGTTCATAAACAATATACTATCAAGTAGTCATCAGGACTGTGAAGAAAAGTAAGACAAGGAAATAAAATAAAGAATAGTAGACAATTTAGTTAGGGTGGTCAAAGTAGATGCTTCTTTGATACCAACAACAAACAAGCATAATAATCAATTAACAAGATACTTTTTGATAGGGATAATGTTCTTTTAAAAACAAAATATGATTTTAAGAGAAAGAAGTGGGGCCATAGCTTATGTTGGACTTTCAGACCATCTTGAGGAGGTAGGGTTCTCACTCCAGGTTCAGTGGGAATGATTTTATCCCAGGGATTGAGGTGACAATTTTACACTAAAGAGAATGTACTCTGGCTGTTTGCTTAGAGAAGGGGTTATAAAGAGTAAGGTAAGAAACAGGAGGACCATGGTGGCACTGCAGAAGGCCAGGTAAGAGACAGCAGTGGCTTGCCTACAGTGAAAGCAGTAGAAATGAAGTAAACTTGGTAAGTTCATGATAGATGGGATGTGAGGACAGAGAAAAAGAGAATACTTAAGGATGAGTCCTAATTTTCACTTGAGCAACAAAGACGATTGATCTATTATTTGCCAAATTGGAGAAGACTTGGGGAGATTAAAATCTGTGTAGTAGGAGCTCAAGAGGTTTCAGTGAGGAGGAGAGGCAGTAGGGGCTCCTGGGCAGGAAGAAAATCGGGAGTGGGACACCATCTGAATATGCAAACTTATTAAAGGCTAGCATAGAATGCCAGGCAATTTAGTTAGGGTGTATTTAATTTTAATTTATTTAATGCCTAATATGAGATTTTGGTGATTCGTTTAGAGGAAAATTAGTCAGTAGGACTGTGTTATATTTTGAGCAGTATAGAGGTGCTCAGCGGCAGTGTGGAGCAGGACAATTGATGGCTTCACCCCTGACTGAGATTCTGCTTCATGGGCAGGACAGAGGGAAACACCAACATGGGAGCAAAGCATGTTTTCAAGGAAGGGGTTGTTATGATGAACCCATAGCATCTAAACTGGATAAGGATGGGGCAAGAATGTTTAATGGAGAGTGAATAAGTGGTAGAGTCAACAGACTCTCTCTCTCGGACTCAGAGTGCTACTTAAAAACATCAACCACCACTCCTTTATGTGAGAAGCTCTTTGTCTTAGGAGGATCTGCCTCCTAAATTAGAAGTTAAAATTCACTTTCTCAGCCTCCTTGGAGCACTGTAATCTGCAATCCACCTAGCAGACTCTATGGCAGAGTTTGATTCCGAAGCTGGTGGTCAGGATAAGCTTTTACTCCAAAAATATACATTTGGAAAATGTGATCACACTCGTCCGGCTCCAGAGGCAGTGGTGGCAAAGGTCACACCCTGCGCCTGCCTCAGTGGGGCCTGCCATGGTGTCTAAACAGCGGCATCGGCGGTGTTCGCTCCGGAGCAGCTCTGAGGGGGAAATCTGGGTACTGTTCTGTACTGCAGAGACTCCAGTCTTGGTCCTTGGGCCTATGTAAAGACTTTGTGTGCTACCAAATATCCTTCGATAAATTCCTTTTCTGCTTAAGCTAATGGTTTCTGACTGATTCAGAGACATTACAGTCCCTGGTGATAATGAGGTCCATCATTTGATTAGGGCAGTGGGTCATGGAGATGAGGCCATCAAGAAATAGAAAGACCTGGATATTGAATTATAGTTAAAAACTTTATAAATTACTCACTGGGAATGTCTGATAATGCTTGATACCAAAGTAAATGCATATAAACATCTAGACATCCAGAAAAAATTCAGCAAAGAAGTCTTTGTGAGTCATTACTCCACCATTATCTTTACCACTCAATGTGCCCACCCATTGTGAAGGATATAGAAGGTCCTGGTGTAGCTGCTTGGAAGACAGTGACACAAAGGATGCTTGTGATTTCCAGTCCTTTCCAGCTCAGGGATTTTAGCACAGTATTTATACATAGTAGACAGACAGAAAGTCATGTCTGAACAATTAACAACTAGTTAAGAGTTTAATGTTTTGTTTTGTTTTTTAACTTGGGTTATTTTAGGAGCTTTTTTCTATTCTAAATCTGCCAGATTAATTTTATTTATAAAAGCTGCCATGTCTCTTCATTTTCAAAGAATATCACCAAATACTTATTTTCTCTTCTAATAAGAGCAAAGCCTGCAAGAATGTCTATAACTGAACTCTATTTTATCTTGAGGAAGAAAATGTAGAGGAAAAAAAATTGTTTCAGTGAATTGTAAAGAATCTTTATATTTGAAAACATTAAAGTTCCACAAAACTAGTTGAGAAATAAGCAAATATTTGAAGAGAGGATGTCATTAAAAAATATCCCAGAAGGATTTGGATTGTACAAGAGATGAAGTGAGTATTAATATGAATACTATTCATACATTTATTTCTATTTTGCATACATGTGTGTTTTGCATGTTGTAGATAGATGTAATGGCTAAAGTGACACTTATTGTTCATATTATACAATTCCAATAGCTTTGATGTAGTCTATGTCACCATATGGCCAAAGCTTCCAAACATAATACACTTCTTTTTGACAGGAGGATATCAAGTAAATATTTATATACAACAATAAATTCTACCATAAGTTTTTATTTTTTCTTAATTATTTATGTACCTAATGTTAATTTTGCTAACATTTAAGGAGATTTGTCAAACACCTTTAAAAACTAAATGATCTAATTTGTCATTCAATCTGTTAATTCCATTTGTTTTTCCCCTAGAGATCTTCTCCCCAGGTATTTCCATCTGCTTATTTCAGTCCAAATTGTTGACCGAGCCTGTATCACAGGGATTATCATAGGACTTCCCATCAACATGTCTGATGTTGGATTATGTTTCCTGGATCCTATGTCTTCTCTCAAAGAAGTCTTGTGTTAAAAGTTCACCAGGCAGATTATGAGATGTGCTACATTTTATCTTCACTATTGTAACTTAAAAATAGTTGGATCATCTTTGGCCATGAGGTGCCTATGCTCATTGTACACAGATAACAGATGAAAAATTGTATTTGAAAGTGAAAAAAAGAAATGACAGATAATTGAAAATAGGTATTTTTGGAAGAAATTTACTACATCAAAACTTTTTTTTTTTAAACTAATGGCTTTTTTAAAATGGCTCTCTGGGTCACATTTTTTAATGTTTTCTTTATTAAATGATTTTATTAAGATATTAGTTT
>NW_011888889.1:3925332-3948484 GCF_000151845.1 Pteropus vampyrus | reverse complement strand
CCTAAATCAATGACACTTTAAAAAATTTGTTTATGTATTTCTTTGTTTATATTGATTCTCTGAACATATAGAATCATTAGCAAAAGAAGGTGATTAGGAAAATATTAACTGGTAAACCAGTTAGCATGTTATGAATAGTGAGCAGGATTTCCCGCCCTCTCATAGAGCCCTAGAATTCTTGTTTAGTGTTGTTAGTTCTTTTCAAAGTCTTTCCATTCTTTAGTCTAAGAACTCCTTTTTTCCTTACCCTCAGATCAGTTGATAATGGAAAAATGAATGTTGAGGGAAACAACTTACCATGTCTCCGAGAGCCCCTGAACAAGAGTTCTTAGAAGGTATGTCAATTCAAGGCCCTGACTGCTCTTTATCCAAACTATTCTCAGAGCTATGTCTGAAGCAAGCAGCCTTGAGGGATGAAGTCATGTCTCCCTCTGGGACAAAGAATGGTTTGGTTTGTTCCCTTAACTCTGGGACCTATATGTTGTAGAGATATATGTTCTTTTATTCCTCTAAAGAGTGCTGTATTGTGCTTGGTGTTGTTCTAGTGGGCACTTAACTAGCTAAACTCAAACTAAAAAATCTGTCTCCCCAGGAATAGTGGGTGTTCAAATCTCATGTTAAGTATTAGCCTTAGCTGGATTGCTTAGATTCTCCACCATGTGAGGTTACATGTGAGGTTCATGTTCACATGAGGTTCAGGGATCAACCAGAAACCTGAGTGGAGTTTATACACAGAACATGAGGTTCCTTTCCCCATTTCTGGGTCTTTCTTTTCTGGAATTCCCCCATCTATTTCTAGTGGCTGTGACTGACCTAAACTCTGTCTTCTAGTTCTTCAAGCCATCAAAGGTGAAATAGTTTATCCAAATGTTAGACATGTCACAAGATGCTCTGGCTAAAAGCCATTAGAATGAAAATTTTACTTAATGTTATTTCCTTCTTCCAAGGGTTAACTCCTATCTAGTATCTGCCTGAATTTTTGTCATTCTCCAATGCATTAGATAGTTGTTTTTCAAATTTTGCCTAGAGTTAATTATCTGTGAAAGAATCAGATTGATAGGAAATATTCTGCTGTACCAGATCTGGAAACCCTGTTCTACTTTAATTGAGAAAGTAAAAATTTTAAAGAAATCTTGCTGCAATCAATCCCTAAATATGCTATATCCTTGCTTTTCATATATGCTCTACTTTTACTTCTTTATAAGAACCACTTTCATCTTTATAAAACACTGTTAAGCTTTTATGACATTCAAGGAAAAGGTAAACTTATAACAGCAGTAAAAAATAAAATAGGCATCTCATCCAAGCAATGATGCAAACCCTATTTAATTTGTAAATAAAACCTGAAAATAAAATCACTTCTTCCATTAACAATGTCATATACTTTTTAAAATTCAAATTTAAGACTCGTAACTAAACTATTGACTAAATCAAGTTTTAGAGTTCACATTTCTGGATAAAGAGGCCTACCACTCCCTTCTTACTGTTTCTGTGTAGCTACAGTGAGTTTTAGGATGGTCCAGGAGGCATTTGAATAGATTTGTTTCTACTATACACACATACACATTTTACTCACTTAGGAGACATGAGTTCATTAAGTGACAATAAACTTGGTTTAAAATTAAAATATGACATTTTTATTTTAAAATAAAACATTTTTAACCTAACACCTTCATATAATTTTAAGAAGCATCAGGTAAAGCAGTTATTTTAAGAATTGGAAAAAATATTATTATATAAAGGAATACTGCAGTTGAAGCATTTAATCTTCTGGAGGATTTCAAGATTTTTTTACAGTCTCATGTACAGTAAAATATCACTACATATGGTTAATTGAATTGGTCCATTTGAGTTAGTAAAGATACAGAACTAGGAAATATATTTAAATGCATGCAGCTTTAATTTTTTTCAAGACTATTCAATAAATAGCCATAGGCTAACAAAGTGCTGCCTACTAGGAGTCCACAAGGGGCACATTAGCAAGAATATCAATTGTTCAGCATTTTCAATGTGCTCGAAGATGATTTGAAGGCATTTAATCTCTTTCTCATATCTCAAATACCTCTTTAGTTTGCTTAGAAAATCCTTTCTTTAGAGAATAAGTCAAAAGTAAACTTTCCTCTGGCACAACATTAATGTAGTTCCATTGTTCTCTGTATGATTTCCCATTAATTTAACAGACTTCATTTTCTTTGGAACTTCCTAGGAGAAAAACAGAGTCCACTGAAAATTATTATAATATATAAACAATCAAAATTGGGTAGTGTGCCAGCTGACATGGGCACTTTTAATATGCAATACTAGTCCCCATTGAGGAATGTGATTGGTGATTTGATTGTTTATATTACCCTTCTTCTGTTAGGATGATTTTTGCATAGATTTTTAAAAGGTGGCTTACAGAAGCCCAGTGCTAGCTCCCCACTGTGGAAGCCAAGATTGCAGTCCTGAGTTGGGCCTGTGAGGAGCCACCGGCACCTGGGGAAGACACCACCCAAATCCAGAAATCATTTCAAGAAATATACCAATCAGATTCTGAAGGATGGGAATCTTCAAAAGATCTAAGAGGTAATCATGAACATTTAGAATCAGAACTTCTATTTTCAAGTACCCTTACTGGCATCATTTTTAGAAATTACTCCACTACTAGAAGACAGAGAACCTAAAAAGCACTGAGATGACAGAAAAGAATATAGAGAGTTCTACAGAAACACAAATTATCAGGAAATTGCCACATGATTACATTTCAACTTGAATTTGAGATTCTGGAAGTCCAGAATAAGGAGAAATTATCTTCTGTTATTACTGACCTCAACATAATAATGGAGCCCATCACATACTCAGAATTAAGTGAATTTGTGGCTAGAGCAGAAGAAAGAAGAGATCTGTTCATGTTTTTTTGAAGCCTACACTTTTTTGTGGAATGGTGTTAATATTGTAAACGCACATTTAAACATGTTAAAGGGACCATTTCTTACTAAATGAACCAACACTCCTGGGAGAAATGGCAAATAACAGATCAAGGCCAGAAAAGTATGAGATGTGCCTGAAACAGCTCATTGTACCAACAGGCATGAAAAATCACTGAGGACATGTGAACAGAACGTAGAAGCCAGCATGAACACAATTTGAGCACCTCAGAAAGAGTAAGGATGGGAATGGATTATAACGTCAAATGCAAAATCTTTTTTATAATAACAAAGAAAAGAATGTCAAAAGGGTCAGAGCTTTTCCTGTAGAATAATGTCAACTAATGAGTATAGAAGGAATCATAGAGTTAGAAAATCACTACTGTGAAACCTCCAATGTAGTGTCTTAATTATAAGAAGAAGATACCACGTTGACCAAATGTCTCAGCATCACCAATAATGGGCCAACTCGACATTGTGTGCTTCCTGATATGATGCAAAAATAAGTACATGGCATCACCTGTGTGGGATTCTTGACAAAAATGTTTCACCTAAATCTAACCATGAAGAAACAATCAAACAAATGAAGATTAGGAGACATTCTACAAGATAACTGGCTTGGACCCTTCAACAAAATGAAGGTGTGAAACATTCAAATATGCAGGGAACTGATACTTTAGATTGCAGAAGACTAAAGGGTCAGTATGTAAACTCAAATTAGATCTTGAGTGATACACACACATAGACAATAATTTAAGACATTATTGGGACAATTATTTAGGTAAGACATTGTTGAGAAACCTGAATATGGACTGTATGTTAGAAGATACTTAATCAATGTTAAATTTCTTAAGTTTCATAATGTGAGAGAATATGATCATTGTCTCATGTTTATGTAAGAAAATGTCCTTGTTCTTAGATTCATATGAAAGATTCATACAGAAGTGACATGTTATAATATCTGCAACTTATATTCAAATGGTCCAGACTCTGTCTCCTGCAAATACATATGTATGTATGTATGTATGTATGTATGTATGTATGTATGTATGTATGAGTGTATGTATGTATGTAAGTATAGATATGGATATGGAAAGAGAAATAGATAAATAAATGTGACAAAATATTATTAATTGTTGAATGTAGGTGAAAAGTATATAGATGTTCATTGTTTTATTCTTTCAACTTTTCTATAGTCTCATAAATATTGTTAAATAAAAAGAGGAATCAATGCCAAATATTTGTGGAAAATAAGGCAATTTGCCTTAAGTTAATTTTAACTCTGATTTATCCTTAACTCATGTTAAATATTTACATATAAAATTTATTTTAAGTTAATTTAGAAGTTACCCTTGAAGGGATTCTTAACCTATGGTACATGAATCTCTAGAGGACTTGGGAATGGTTTTATAAATCTTTTGATACATGCACTATTTGTATATGTCTACTTTTCTGTATAGAGAGTTCATCATAGCCTTCATCATATCCTCAAAGGGGTTCATCCTTCAAATAGTTAAGAACTACTGCCTTAGAATGGATTTACAATTTATGATGCATTCTTTATTCTGAGTATCACAATAAAAGTTAAATTAGCATTTAGTTCATGTATAAATTGGGTAATTGTGAACATAATTCTCAGCTTATTCAAAACAAAGTAACTTCAGCAGATTCTAATTTATGAAAAGATTTACTCATAGCAGTTGGTAGTTTAACGTAAGTTTATTTGACCACAGAGATTCTGTTACTTAGAAACACAAAATGACATTTTAATAACATGATGTATTTCTTTTCTTTTCCAAACAAATGTGTATTTAGTGCAATCGTATGATATTTTTAATACAATCTGCCTCCCCTTAGGAAAAAAATGAAATAAAAATCTGGCTTATATAATAGTCTTTATATATAGAAAAAGTTGCATTAGAAAAAAAAGCAACCATATTAAATTTTATAAAATAATTTAGAAACTCTGCTAACAAATTATTGGCAATAATTCAAGTTTTATTACAATGAAAAAGGTAGCCAATTTATTCCTTCATGACCATCAATGATCTTTCAGAATCGCTTTTAAAGTGCAGATTGCTTTAATGCACTTCAACTTTTGCCATCGCTGTGCTGTCTTCATTATTCTGAAGTGAGTTTGGATATTGCTTTTCCAAAGATTTAAATTATTTTTTACACAGATAGAGCTTCACAGGAGCTCTGTGAACCAGTATGTGGGACTGGTTATTATTGCCATAATTTGGAAAACTTCTGGAACAAGACTTAAATGAGGTCATGGGACATTTCTACTTGAAACTGAGTCATTAGTGTTATTTAAATTCAACTTCCTATAGTGTCTTTCTAAGAAGAATTTTTACTGCTTTGTCTTTCTTGTTTCATTTCATGCCTAAGGATTATAGTTTATTCAAGGTTTGTATTTCTCTATATATTAGAAAAAAATATTTGCTTCCCTGAAATTGTTTTATTTTTCATTATTCTAATATTTATTCTGGTCTCATCTAATAACGTAAGCCTTCAACTAAGACCCATATTTTCTACACTTTAGGATATTCTTTTGAGTTTCTGTCATATATATTCGACCTACTTTACAAATATCAGTGTTTTCCAAAATTCCTCACAATGGGAATTCTTTTCTCTTTCTTCATTTTATGCCTGTGTGATTTCATTCGTGGTCACATATCATCCATACTATACTTCTGCGCTCCCAACTCATGTATTCAAATATCTACTCAACATATCTATCTATATGCCTCAAAAGCACAAAACCACAGATATCTAAAAGAGAATTCATAACTTACTACCTTAGGCCTCTAGAAGTCCATATCTCTGTGAATGACATCATTCTCTGTCACTTAACTCCAAAACTTAGCCATTCTCACTTTTATTCTGTTGCTATCTTGCACCTATATAGTATAGTGGTGTCCTTTTGGTTCTTTTGAGCTCATTTCATCACTGTGTCCACTTACCTTCAGTCTATTTGCACCATTCTTATTTCTTCCCTGTGCCATTTTGAGACCACTGTTTCCGTGTCTTCAGGCTTAATATTCCTGAATTAATTCCACACAACATCAGCAAAGTGGACTTTCTAATGCACAAATATGATTGTGTCAGCCCTTTAAAATATGGACCCTGATCACCTACCTTTGGTCTAACCTCTTGCCCACTCACACTCATGTATCCTTTAACCATACAGAGCTACTTGCTCCAAGTATTACCCATTTCTCTGTACCTTGCAACTTGTTCTGGCCTCTACTTCAAATGCCATTTCCTTCCAGCTCTCCTCCTAAACACATACTCATTGGTATTACTTCCTCATTTTCAAGGCAATATGCAAACATTCCTTCCTGGCGAGACTTCTTTTCCCTAACCCCAGAGACCTTGTTAGGATACAATGCTTACTGCTATTATTTTCTATGGCATCACTGATCACATGGTATTATAACTGTTAAGTCACTAAACCAATTTGAATAAACCATATACTCTTTAAGGTTACAATGTCTATTTCTGTAAGTCCAGCACTGTATAACATGAGCTGGAGCACTTGGTAGAAACTTAAGTTAAAGTACATAAATCCTTTTTTGAATAATTGGATTCTTGCTTAATACGTCAGTTCTCTATCTATTATCTTAACTCAATTACTGTTAGTAACTTTATTCTAGCATTTTTATTAGTGGACTTAAGAATCTATCTTACTTCTTTTTTATATTTCTGTCACTTTGGGGGTTATTTTTATGCTCTCATTTCTCTTTTGTGGTACATTATGGTAACTGTTCTAATAGCTTAAGAATATTTTATTTTTGTACCTGTAAAGATAATATACTCCATGACTAAGTCTTATATTTGGACTTCTCAAATTTATTTTATCTTTTGCTTACTGTTTTTAAGATTTTCATAATCAGCTTTTATGGTTTTTTTCCTGCTCTGTTTGACACCTTCTGACATATTTGCTTTAACTCAAAATATTTTATCAGTGTATTTAATTACTTTCACTTCTATTTTTTAATAATTTATGCATGTTAAATATATTACTTTTCTCTTTCTTTAGTGAATGTACATCATTAGACTTTTAGATCACCTTATTTCCATTTGATAACTCTCAGATTCTGCCACCCGGTGTCTCACTATGAGATTTTTATTAACAAAAAAAAGTTTGACATCAAGCCCGAAACATTATCATACAGGAATATTATAGTTGGGAAGCACTTTTCTGTATATGAAAAATGGCCTGAACTGACAAGCAAATATGATCTTTTTCAAAAGTAATATCTTTACACAAATAATCTGTATTCATTTTCTATATTCATATTTTTATAAGATGTGAATAATCAATAACTAGGAAAATAAAATTCCCTTATACTGAAATAGCCATGAACTATATTTGAATATGTGGTTGTTTATAAAATAGATTGTATTTTTTAAAATATATATGTAGATTGTGTGTAAATATCTATAATTTTTAAATTGAAATGATTATCTATTTAAAATTCCTAACTATATAAATTTAGTCATTTATTTTGTATATGATTATACTTTATGTTCTTGCTTTCATGTACAGAACACCTACAATAATTATTTTTTAAATACACAAAACTGAAATTTTTATATCACAAATTCTAGCTGTCTTTAACTTCACAATTGTTTAAAGAGTCGTGTGTCTTAGAACTGGAAGAAATTATTTTATTGAACCTCTGCATTTAGATATATAGGTTTTATTATCCCTATTCTATAGATAAATCTACTATAGCCAAAAGAAGTTAAATCACTAAGTCATCCAGGGAATATTAGGAGTAGCTATCGGGAGAACAAGGGTTCTTAATCTTCACTAGTGTCTTGGGCAATGCTAATATAAATA
Organism: Pteropus vampyrus; assembly: GCF_000151845.1. Taxonomy (NCBI): domain Eukaryota; kingdom Metazoa; phylum Chordata; class Mammalia; order Chiroptera; family Pteropodidae; genus Pteropus; species Pteropus vampyrus. The sequence continues at coordinate 3,940,726 of NW_011888889.1, read as the reverse complement.
CTTCTAATTGATATTTATCAATTTTGCCATGCTATTTTTCAAAATATATTTGTCCTTAATTTTTTACCACCTCTTAGTGTTCTGAACTTGATAAAATGATTTCATATGAATTTCTTTGATTACATTTGTATTTATCTCTATCAACTTCAGAATTCTACTTTCATCCATAAACATTTATTGGCCTCCTATTCTATGCCATGCACTCTGCAAGGTAAAGAAGTCAAATATAAGCCATCATCCATAGTCTAGTGAGAGATACAAACAATTAAGCAATGCAGTTAAAAAAGTTTCTCCACACCTTGTGTGCAATGCCATTACATAACAGTATATTAGAAAAGTGTCTAATGAAAATGGGGATGGGGACAAGAACAATGACCAAAACAAGACCTACAGGATGAGTTGAAATGCTCAACTGACCTGAACAATCATTTTCTAGGAATAGAAAGTACCATGCACAGATGTCATGGCACACCTTGGTGACTAAAACTAGTTTAGAATGAAATGTTAAGGTCATAGAATATAAAAACAAGGGTCAAATCAATATAAACTTTGAAATTCATATATGAGAAGCTAGATTTTATCCTAAAGACAATAAGGAGTAGAGAGTTAACCTCTCATTCTAATGTCCCATAGTGAGAAAACCACTCAACATTTTAGTACTCATTCTTGCTTTCTAATTCCCATTCTAATTCCCATTTCTAATTCCCATTCTAGAGAGACTTATCTTTTTGGTAACCATTCTATGCAGAAGTTTTCCAGTTTTATATATATCTCCTGGTCTTCCTATTCTATGGCCCAGTGGCAACAATTCTGAGTTTAGTGTTAGAACATGTAATAATTACAACTTAATTGAGTACCCAACTGTGTCAGGGACTGTGCTAAATGTTTTATATTTTTTATATTGATTTATTACTATAAAAACCTAAGATATAGTCTTTTTATCCACAAATTACAGATGAGAATATTGATGTTCAGAAAAGTTAAGTAATTTATCAAAAAAAGCATAGCTAGTAAACCTGTCAGTTTAATATCCATTATCTTTTTATCTCTATACTATTTTTACATACAATGTGATTTGCAAAATACACTAGAAATTTAATATGCAAAACTTAAAAACAATAAGTACCTATTGTTTTATAAGAAAGTACCTATTTGCTAAAATCTTCAAAGATATATTAATACCGTGTAAGATATTTCTCTAATAAATATTCTTCTTTTTAAAAACATTACTTCATCATTGAACACATAGTCAACCCAGTTAAACCAAGAAAGCCACAGACTTTGTTTAAATATTTGCTGATCTCTTTGGCTCCAATTTTTCTCTATAGTCTTATGTTCATAGGCTCTGCGTTTCCAATACTAGTGTCTGTTTTACATTCACTTTTATGAAACAATGAGTAAAATACAGTAAAATCTAATATTGAAAAAATTAAACCTTACTGGACAAAAAGAGACTACTGTTGAAATTGAAGTAGTGTCTGCTAGGCAACACCATTACACAATATTCCAAAAGGTTTTTCTTCATTTGATAATCAAAGTCCTTACTCTACCAAATTGCAGTCATATAGATTTCATAATTTACATCAGTTTAGGGTTTTGAAAACATATTATTCAAAGTGTACAAAGGCTGAATATTTACAAGGTTACTATATGTATATTACAAATGCATGTAAGTGTTAGTATTTTCCATGTGTGCACACCTTAAGATTTTATATAGGGGTAGAATTTGCCTTCGCAGTTTTTCTTATGTTCTTTCTGGTTAAGGCCGCCCAGAATTATTCTGGTTTGGGAATCTGCATGTTCTTTTCTTGAATTCCATTGTTAATTTTACTTCTGACATCCTATTAGTAGAGTTCTGATCATTGTCCCCTAAATGTATTTCCTTACTTTCGCTCACCATGGAATTAATATATTACTTTACTTCAAGCTCATAGTCTTACTCTAACATTTATTTATTTTAGTCATCTTAGCATATTCTTAACCTGAAGAACTTAAGATCACCTGCAAGATCAGAGAACGCATTTCCCACCCCCTTTTCGAGATCATTCATCTCAATATTAAACAATAAACATAACTCTTCAACTTTCCATTTTTCTTATTTCTTATCTACTTTAAAAACTGTACTCTATTCTTTATAAGCCATAGATGTGTGTATGTGTGTGTGTGCATATAGGTTTCATTCTATGTGTTTTTTGTTAGTCCTAGACACAAGTGTATGTGTGTGCACGTGCGTGTGTGCACACACACACACACACACACCTGAAAGAAAGACTGAAAGATGAAGTATTTGGAGTAAAAAAAAATGTGAATTTAAAGTTAAAACTCTCTACCAATCAGAACTGATGAAAATTATCTATATCAAATAAAAATTCTTCCAGTGTGAAATGTGTAGTACTTCCTTCCTCTACTCCATGTCATTTCTACACTAACTACCACAAAGAAAAACACCTAAAAGTTTGATGACGATATTAGCTCCTCTCAGCAAGCTTCAAAGTATTCCTCTGATCACCATAATTACATTTTGGGAGGACTACGATACATAAATAATTGCATTCAGAAAATGAAAAGCACTAAATGGTTGCATATCGTCATGAGAGCTCAATTTTACGAGTCATTTCTGAGGTCTTTCCTGTATATGAAGACGACTGGGAAAGCTCCCTATAACTACATGTTTTGTTTCATGGTTCTGTTACTGATAATATGCAGCTGACACTTTCAGTATGTATAGCTTTTTTTTTTTTTTTTTTTTGCAACGTAAGACATTTATATACATAAAATAAAAATGAACATGTAGTAATTGACTAGGGCTTAAATTTAAGGTAATAGACTAAACAATGTATTTCTAAGCACTCAGAGGAAAGAATGTAAGGAGTACAAATTGCATAGGGCCTATGGGCTTTTCAGAAAGGCTGTGAAATCCTTTACTTGCATATGAAAATTTACTACAAATGGATTTTTATAGCACAGGGATTTTCCTTAAAGAGTAACTCAAGGCTCAGTGTGATATTTAGATTTAATATTTTACAAGCTATGTAGTTAACTTCTTTTAAGTCCCTGGAAATGCAAACATGATGTAGTTTTAGCTGAACGAGTGTAGCCTTTTCATTCCTTATGGTTTTAGAAGCCAGTCTAGTAGAGTGTAGCAGGAAAAACATAGGATTTGCTGTCAAACTGTTGAGGTTTCCATCCTAGATTTGCCCCTCAGCCAGGGGCCTCAGACAGTTTAGCAAAGTACTCAATAAAATGGAGAGAAAATAATGCATCTTTTTTAGTAGAGTTGAGATACTATGTACATAGTAGATGCCCAGTAAGTGTTAGGTAACTTCTATCCTAGGAAATATATAAGAAGAGTCTGTGACTTTATACAAATGTGTCTTCGTTTTTAAAGAGAAGGAAAAGAACGCTTTAGAAAAACTGATTTTTAAAGTAATAATCATTAACTTAAGTTCCCTCTTTGATTTACAGTCTTTAGTAATGAAGTTTATATTTTATAATTTTTAAGTACTTAGAGAGGCAACCTGACAAAATGAGCTAGCATAAAATGAAAGGTGAAGATATTTTTCCTACTAGATTTCTAGGAAAGGATTTTTCTAGTTGTTTGTTTAATCTGAACAATTAGCCTATAACTCCATGGATTGTTTTGAAGGGCAGCTAAATTTCTTTGAGAAATCTTTAAAGCTCAATGTGATATGATAAAAGGAGCAAGATTTGACTTTGTAAAACCTAAGTTGTACTCACAATTCTTTTTTTACTATTCATGTGATCATAAGCAAGAAACTTAAAATGTTCTGTATAATTGGATCAAAACACTTGTCATATCTACCTCACATGAGCACAAGGATCAAATAAAGTAACATAAACATACATTATAGCAGTGTGAAAGAGCTTTCCATCTCTTCCATTTTACCAACATGAATTTCTCGGAATTCAGAAAAATTTGCATTAAAAAATTCACAATATATGCATGACTTCTAAAATGTCATACTGTAATTTGTGTTTGGATTCCAAACTGAAAGCCAAAACGAAGACCAGCAGTGGAGGTTTTTCATGGGTAGCACATTTGGATGGGTAGTTTTGCCTCATCTGTTTGACACTTCACAGGGGAGGAGCTTACAAATACAATTTAAAAAGTGAATATAAAGGAAAAGTGAATGAAAAGACATGAATCAGCTGAAGACTGTCTGCCTCCTGCTGGGCCTCCCACTGAGCATGAGTGGTGACCTATAATAATCAGAGGCACACAACTTCTTTTCAGAAAATTGCTCAGGACTGCTCTCACCGACTAGAGACCAACTTGTATCCATCTCCATAGATTTTCAGTCCCTTGCCACAAACTTCAGCATGTGAAATTAGCTTCTTTCTCTTCCGTTTGGTAACTGATAGAAATACCCTGCTCTGTTTCCCAGCAACTGATCTAAATTTAGGTGAGACACTTTCTACATCTACCTGGACTTATTTTCTGGGCAGCTTCTCATTGCTGCACATGTCTCATGCCCAGGAATAGGAAGGGAATGCAGAATAACTCTAAGGCCTGGGCACCTAAGAAGTGTGTCTTTATGTAGGAAATTCATCTTTATGAAACTCATAGCTCATCAAGGTAGTATGGAACCTTAAAGAAATTGCAATTAGGTTAAATCATTTACATATCTACTGTGTGATTTGAAGAGTACCAAAAATATAATAGCAACAACAAACCCATCCCACTTCTGCCAGATTTCTTTGAAACTCTAATTTCTTCCTATTAATTTCAACTCAGTGGTTAAAGCATTTTCTCTACAAAGACAGCATGTTAAAAGGCTTACACAATGCCTTAAATATAAGGCACACCAACCCACCCTAACCTACCCCATAACCTGTTGGCACATATTAACTGTGTTGCATTTTTAGCTAAGAAAGTAAATATAGAACATTAACTTGGGGATGGAGGCCAGCAATATGGGTCAATAACATAACCAGGAAAGTCGAGACTGAGTAAGGAATCACAGTGAGGAGGTTAGAAGAAAGAAAATACAGACCTCCAAAGGGAAAACTGGAGTCTTTACAATACATTTCATAGACAATAATTCTACTAGATGATTTAATCTGTTTAATAGAGGTGATTCCATTAAATGATCACCTTTTTGTCCAAATAAACATATTCCACTCCAAAATGCAAAACTCATTTTTGGAGAGCAATGCATGCCTCTTAGAATGATGTTCTTTCAATGATCCAAAAAGAGCCTTACATCTAGACTTGAAAAGATTGTCCACAGAAGTGTGGCTTCTCTGATGTTGTTGGGAGTTATTTTCTGATGTTTTAAAAAGTTATATGCATTAGGTTAAGAGCTGCTAAAGAGAAGACTAATTTTAAGGACAAAGACATGTTCAGTTTCCCAGAAACTGATCATAGTCTTTCCCAACATGGGCTTCATATAGTGACACATATACTAAAGGCCAGTGCTGCTGAGCTGACAAGACAGCAGAGAAAGGCACTGCAAGTGTGCTGTGTCACTGTGGGATCCTTGTTGTTGTTGTTGTTTGTTTTTAATTCAGAGAAATGACCTTTTTCACCATTTTAATAATCAGACTATTTTTACAACTGCTGATAACAACCTGCAAAAATATTGGTTGGTTATAATTTCATTTTGCATTTTCTAGTGCTATCTTAATTTAGATATTTGAATTAGCATGAAAGAGGAAGGCGGGGAGAGAGAGAGCAAGAGCGAGAGAGAATCACACCATCTGTAAATTCTAAGTAATGATTCACAATAAATTAATACATATAATTAATGAAAATTATAAGTTTTTATGCTTAATTTTTATGTGTCAGCTTGGCTAAGCTATGGTCTCCAGTTTGACCAAACACCAGTTTAGATGTCTTTGTGAAGGTTCATTTTTAGATATGATTAACATTTGATCATATGATCAGTAGCCTTTGAGTAATACAGATTACCCTCCATAAATGACCTCATCCAATCAGTTGAAGGCCTTAAGAACAAAGACTGAGGTTTCTTGCAGAAGAAGAAATTCAGCCTCAAGATTGCAACATAACAACACGGCCTGAGTTTTGAGCCTACCTGACTTGTCCTGTGAATTTCAGACACAAGACTGCACTATAAACTCTGACCCGATTTTCTGGCCTACCTGCTTGCTCTATGAATTTCAGACTTGTCAGCCCCAGAGAACTCATGAATCAATTCCTTAAAATCATTTATATATTGTCCTGCTTCTCTGGAAAGCCCAAATACACAAGTCATAGCTCATCATCTTTCAAGCAGACTTTCACTATGGTCTCCTGACTGACATCACTGTTTCTTGCCTCCAACTCCAGTTTATTCTCCTTAGTATTTTAAAATAATATTTCCAAAAGGCACCCTAATTCATGAAATCACTTTTTCATTCTGTGATGCAATCAGGGTAAATCGTAAGTTTTTAAATATAAAATGTAAGGTGTTAGTCTTGTGCCCCTTGCTTGTTCCTTCTCTCCTCTCCTGCCACTGAAACTTTCTCTATCTTTTACTCTCCAGCCATATAGAACCACTTAGGTTTCTCCAAACTCATGATACTGCTTTTCCATCTGAGCCATTGTCCATGCTCTGTCATCTGCCTCCCATGATCTTTCCTCTGGCCATCATCGTCTTGCCTACCTGGGATATACTTTTTCATCTTTTCTAACTGAACTGAAACATCACCTTATGCAGTAGCTTAGTCCAGTACCTTGACTCAACCTTCTGTATCACCCTATATCTGTGTATCTGATTGTACATCACCAATCACTATATATCAGTCTCTTTGACTAGAATATGGAACTCTCATTCTTCTCTGTGCCCTCAATACCTAACCCATCAGTTGTCACAGAGCATGCCCTAAATAAGACTGTATTGAATGGCCTATGGCTTTACTCTCTTTTGGTTCAGATACTTTTTTTTTTTTTCAGTAAAACAATTTTATGTTTAGAATTAGCCAGCTAGACTTAATTTAGATGATCCCAATTTTGTTGGCAACATCCAAAGCATCATAGCTAGGAGCTAGTCTAACATATATATGCCTTCTCTCCATCAAGCCTGATCAGGGTGTTGACTCTGACCATGTCAGTGCCGCAGAGCTTCTTCACAGCCTGTTTGATCTGTTGTTTATTGGCCTCGATATCCACAATGAACACAAGTGTATTGCTGTCATCTTCATGGCTGACTCAATAGTCAGGAGGAACATGATGATGGCATAGTGGTCCAGCTTGTTTTTCCTGGGGGTGCTCTTCTGAGAATATTTGGGCTGCTTTTTGAGCAGTAGTGTCTTGGGCTGTCGAAGGTGGGTGATGTGCACATACATATTTTCTTTCTTTTTTTTTTTTTTTTTGTGGCTGTGGGTGCCTTTCAGCACTGCTTTCTTTGCCTCCAAAGCCTTTGCTTTGGCATTGGCTTTGGGAGGGGCAGGGACTTTCTTCTTTGCTTTTGGAGCCATCTTCATAAAAAGTAGTTCAGATACTTTGAAATTAAATTTTATAATATATTATTTAAATTAACATCTTCCTTTAGATATCTTTTGTCTTCACAGTTCAAATAATACAAAGATATATTTTTTTTCCTATTTGTTCTAGAAAATATAAATAATTACACGATATATAGTCATCCCTTTGGTATCTATAGAGGATTGGTTCCAGGACCCCTTGAATATCAAAGTTCATGGTTTTTAGAGTCCCTTACATAAATCGACTTAGTATTTCCATAGAACCTATATCTTCATATAGGCTACAACAAGGTATACCTACACATCACTTCATTTACTTGGATTCAGCACAGTGCTCAATGCGTGTCAAATTCAAGTTTTGCTTTCTGGAACTTTCTGGGATTACTTTTTTTTTCTAAATATTTTGATTGGTTGAATCCATGGATGTAAAACCCGAAGATAGAGAGGGAAGACTGTAGTATTCAGACAAATATATTGGTATCATTCCTACTTTAGGGATAGGTACTTCTCAACTATGAAATGTACTTCCCAGATTTAGAGTGTATCTAAATAATTTAGACATAAGAACATATTTAAATTCCAAAATGGTATTCATTTTTAAAATGCCTTGATATTTTATGGGGTCATTTTCTTTTAAAAGCAGACTGAACTTTAAAAAGGAAATGAGCATGATGATGACTTTTAAAGTATCTTTTATAAAAGAAAGTGGTGGTACAGAGTTAAAAGGCCTTGCTGTTCTAGCATAGCACACTCAATGTTTCGCAAATGAGGAAGCTGAAGCCCAGGGATTTTAAGTGAAGTGAAAAAAGGCACAAAGCTGGTGAAAGGTAGGGCCTGGACTACAATTCTGCCCTGGAGATTGTCACGTCAGTTACCTCTCATTTACTCCAGGCACTAACATAAGCTACTTAGAGGTAAAGGAGAAATTATACTAAATGTCTTTAGTATTACATGCAAAATAGACAAATGCTTCTAATTTTTGCATATGTTGCTATTTTCAGGCAATATTTTCCTGCCATGAAGTCTAATTCACTAAAAGAAGTTTGTGCTTGCCAATCAATTATTTCTAAAGCAATTCAAGCATCAAGGAATCACTGATAAGTACTGGATAGAAATATAAATCTTTGAACATATACTGAACAATATCCCCCCAATCGAAATCAGCATTTTATAAACTTATCAAGTATTGATTTTTCATGGAACTAATACTATACAGAGATAAAATTAAAAGATAGAACTCTTGTGTAATATTATTACTTCTATTAGATACTTAAAAGATAAAGCTAGAATATATAATGGACTCTTTTTCCATCCCAAAGTCTAAGAAAATGAAGAAAACTTAAACACATCAAATATATTTATTTTGTGAGATTTATTTTTGCTTATTTATTTGGTCTTTCTCAGAAAATTTTCAGAATTTGGGGGGAAGTAGACTTATTACAAGAAGGGAGGAGAAAAGTATATATGATAGAGGTGATATGAGTGACTGTGGAGGCCAGAGGGCAATTGAAGAGAAGAAGACAGAAGGAGAAAGAAAGAGATGGAGAAGAGATTGTAATTGTAGTAAAAGAGGTAGAGGTTAGTAGGAAAGGAGATAAGGAAAAAAGATGACAAGAAGATGGATATATCCAAAGTTCCCACAGAATTCACTTTCCTTGAATAATCCCACTTCTCTATAAACATACCTTCCTGTCCTTTTCAGTAAAGAGATAAACTATTAGCTTTAGTTTCCTAATCTTTATCTTTTATTACATGTAGTAACTATTCTCCAGGATTTTGTCCGCCCTCTTTGTCTCCTGCCACTTCCATCTCCACCCTAGTCCCAATCCAGCCAGAAGGTAAAGGTGGCTCCAGGTCTGTGCCTTCACATTTCTCTGTACTCCTGAACATACTTAAGTACAGTAGGAAAGTCAAATAAATGTCTTTCTTCTCCCTTCCAATTTGCCTTTCTCTGCACAGGTCCAGCTACCCTTTCTCTACTCCTCCTCTCCTTGCATTTCCTCTTATACTTTTTTTTTTTTTAATTTTTAAAATTTCAGTACAGTTCAGATCAGAATGTCTGGTTCATTTCAGCTCCTTCACTGTGAAACCAGAGGGCAGGGACTGCTTCCTTTCCTTGTCTGTGATGACCAAGGTATAATGGCATCTGCTGCATCGAACTTTAAACTTCACATTATCCTTATCTTTCTTGATCTTGACAGATTTGGCATCTTTTCCTCTGGCTGTGAGCAGGAAGTTCTTGATCTCAATTTTGTGAGGCGTGGCTATGAGGGTGGAAAGTGTGCGGCTGTACCTCGAATTACCCACCTATTCCCCCACATCCCGCCCCAGAGACACTCGCCCTCTTTTACTATTTTATTCTTCTTTCTCACAGAGGAAAAAGAAATGGAATATTTCCGTAGAGTGCCACCCCCTCAAAAAGGAATATAATTTTGCAAAGACTTTTATGGATTGTGCTTCATTTCAATTGATTGGATGCTTAAAATCTATATTTGACAAGTCATACATTCCTACATAATTATAGCATTCTTGGGTAGTGTTTTAAATTCTGAAGCTCAAATCAAAGTGATTTTAACAACTTGAAATGTTAAATTACTTGTGGGGAATGTTCCTTATGGAGACTCATAGCTGTAATAAAATGGAATTTTGTCATAAATAATAGGAAAAGTGAAATGTTCAGAGTGTTTAAGGATATATTTGACTTAACTCTATTGTACCATTAAGAGACATTACAATGGCTTCGGTGTTAAGAACTATTACAAAATCATTTCAAAACCTGTATCTGATAAAAAATAATTTAGAAAAATTGAGCTATTAACATTAAGTAAACCCATGCAGCAGAACACAAGTGCATTTTATTTATTTACAGCAGTTATTGCAGTAATTTTGAGTCTATGCTTGGAAGATTTTCTACTGTAAAATAATAGAAATAAGATCTTGCTGTGATAATTAGATTATCATAAGCATTAGAAAGTCCTAATTAGCATATTAAAATCAATGTGTGTCCCAATATAGAAACCAATCAAAGAAACTCAATTCTTCTATATGAGGAAGAATAGAATTTCTTTTCCCTCCCATTTGACATCTCCATTATAATATCCCCCTCCTTCTATGCTGAACTCCAGAACTGTCTTAAATTTCATTTTTGTCTTTAACATATAGTTCACAGACTAGGTATGAACTTCCTTCTACTACCTCTATTGAGAAAAGTTCCAAATTAGTATCTTCCTCCTAGACCTGTCCAATGAGATTTGAATTTATATAGATACTATGTGCCCAGCAGATCTACTTAGGTAGCCCAGAGACCCACCCAACTCAAGAGGTGAAGATAAATGGACCATTTTTCTCTTAGAGACCTGTAATGATAGAACTGAGACAATATTCTCTGTCTCAGTTGATAATGATCCCATAAGAAACCTAGGAGACATACTCCCTCTCTCATAATACCACATCCAATCAATAACAAATTCTTCTGCTCTCAGATCCTCCCGATTTATTAAATCCACTCTGTCTCAGATCAAGACTCCATCATCTCTCCTATGAAAAACTGTGGTAGCTTTTTGACTGGTCTTCTCATTTCCAGACTTGGTTCCTTCAGATCCGCCCCCGACAAAGCCATCAGCAGGATCTGATATTTCTTGTAAACAGCACATGTTGGATTTTGCTCTTGATCCAAATGATGAGTCATTTGGTTTAATAGGACATTTGGTCCATTCACATTTATCTATATTTATTGATGCTGCACAAACATTTAATCTTAGTTCTATCATTACAAGTTATATTCTTTCTATATACAGTTTTTGCTTTCTTTTCATTTCTTCTGATAATTTAGATGTATTTTTATTCTCATGCTTACACTATAACTATAATTTTATGTAATATCTTAATGCTTTTTTCTCTCTAGTTTCTCTACTATAAGCAAAAATTTAAGTAATATACTTTCCTTCCCCTCTCAATTATTCTATTTTCTTAATGTTTATCTTTATGTTATTTAAGTATAACTAATACTTACGTTACCCGATTTATGAGTTTTGAATTATATCTTTTGACCTTCAGCTTTATAAACCCACATCCTTGCACAATCTCCCAACTCTTCTTCCCTCCTCCGAAGCTCAGCCTTCTAAAGATATGTAATTTTGACATTGTCAGGACTTATAATTTTTACATTGTTTTAAAACTACAATTCTCACACTGATTTTAGTCTTTTATCCTAAATTTAATTAGATTCAATGCTCACTGCCAGTCTTTATTAACTTAATATTGGCTGTATTTTATCATCATGATTTCATCAAAGGCCATGGAAACTATTCATTGATTTCTTACATATTCAAAAAATGTTTGCTGCTTTTATAGACATTTTACTTGCTTTGGCCTAAACTCTTCAGCTTATACTATTTTTTTTTTTTGACAATTTTATAGATATATTGTCTTTTAGTCGTGACTGTTGCTGTGGGTAACTATAAGACTAAATTAATTATTGCCTTGTAAATGACTTGAATTTTACATGTCTGCTTTGGAAAATATCTTTGTTATTTTACTAGGCTATGTCTCAACTGCAATTATTCTCTGTTAATTTCTTGAGGATATGTTTGATCCATTCATTCTGTAGATTCAAACTTTCTCTTTTTTTTCCTGAAAAATTATCTTCGATTATTCAAACATTTCCTGTTCCTTATTTTTTTCTTATATCAGATATACCAACAAAGTACATTTCAGATTTCTTGCCAAATTTTCTCTCATCCTCTTTAACTCTTCATTTTTGTCCCATTTCTTCTCTAGCCTATCCTCTAGTGATTTTTTTCATTTGTTTTTTCTTTTGTTTTGTTCTTTTTCTAATTTTTAAAAAATTATTCATTTGTGGCATTCTGTAAAGATTCCATTCCATGCTGGTTCTCTTTCAATTATTTCTTATCTTTGAGTCCTAGATCATTTATTAATGGGGGAGGCAGTGATGAGGTGGCTCCAGGCCATGCTTCATATGTTCCAGGCTGATTTTTAATGAAATATTATGACACAGGATTTCCAGTATAAATATAGTTTTTAGCCTTTAAATTTCTCCAACCTGTTTCTTAGAATCAACAAAACCATTCATAATGCCTAGTCACTCTCCTCCATCCACATTGTCTCACTGAAGGAATCAGCTTGTGAACTTATTGTCACCCACATTTACTCTGTCAAACAGCCCGGGAGTTTCCAGCACCAGTCTGGCATCCTGCCCTCCTTCTCCAAAGAGTGGTTTGATGATATGTGTTCTGGGCTGTACTATGTCCCCACAAAATCCATATGCTGAAGTCTTAACCCCCAGGACATCAGAATGTGAACTGCATTTGTGAGAAATTTATTGTAATAAAGAAAAAGAAAACTAAAATTGAATGAGAAAAAAATGTAAACACCCAAGTTGCCTGATGGATTGAGGCACTGTACTATCTTGTGTAGTTCTTTAGATCTGTTGCTTTTAGTACTTGTGATCATAACTAGGATATCATTTTCTTAAGAATAAGAGCCATGTGCTATATATTATACATATGTGATAAAGACAAAGTGATTTAGTTTGACTACTTTTGAATCCCCACCACTCACCCACTCCCTCCACAACTTGGTGTTTAGTCTATATTAAGTAGTTAATAAACATGTTGGTTAATTAACATATACACACATACACATATACACACGGAGACAGAGACAGAGACAGAAATAGAGACAGAGAAAGACAGAGGCAGAGACAAAGGAAGAGTGTGTTGAGGGTAGGGGAGATAATCTCCAAAACACTAAGTGATTTATAGAAATTACTAAATCCATGTGAAAATCAGAAAGAGTGAGATCTCTGTCTTCACTCTTGTAAACTGGGACATATGGTGTGCAAATGTCCAGTGCAAAGTCATTGCCAAGTGACCTGGACTTAGGAATGATGTTTCAATACTTATTTGTCTATAATTTACATCTATTATCCCTGGGACGACCTTTGTAACTTTGGGGTTATTTCCCTTTCCACCTTCTTATCAAGTCAGTATGACTTAAAGAACCATTAATGGGGCTCTAATTGAATAAAGCAACAATTCTTTGATTATTGCTTCCTTGACTTTCTGTCATTTCTGAAAATGACCTTACTTTAAAAGGTTCACTTCGAGGATCATTTATGTACAAAAGGTTTACTCAGACAGTACTTAACTTCCTGGCTTTTTCCCCCCCAAACTGTAGATCAAAGCACTGAATTTCACAGTTGGATTTAATTTATTTATTCCTTTGATTTATTTCACAGACAAATTTCTGTTTGAGAACAGGCATGCTCTCTTATCTGAAGCTTATGAACTAAGTCATGTTCAGATAAAATATCTACCCTTAAAAGTATATTGGTATATAGATTTTAACACAAAGTAATACAAACTATATTGCATTGATGCCCAGAGAAAATTAGAAATATACCATGAAAGCAAAGAAAGCACAGATTATAAACATTCACATCAATTTCCCAACTTCTTTTGGTTAATTACTAATCAATCAATTTTCCATGTTGTTACCAATGCTAAATCAAATAAGCCTTATAATCACTGAAGAACTGCCATATAACTGATCATCTCCGCTTAGATATGAGTGCCACTAATTTTTACATATATAATTCATACAACATAAACTTTCCTCATTAAAAAAAAATTTAACAACTTAAGTAAATTATCTAGCATACTAAAATTTTCCTTTACTGCCTATCTTACTAACATGGCCTTGTAAAAACATGAGTTTCTCATTAATAGATAGATTTACTATTCCATTAAATCCATGATAATTTTCTGTCATCTCTTCCTAAGAGAATTGGATTTAAGAGTTAAATTTTTCAAATCGAAAAAGATACAAATAAATGGAAGCATATATCATGCTCATGAGTAGGAAAAATTAACATCATTGAAATGGCCATACTACTCAAAGCAATCTATAGATTCAATGCAATCCCTATCAACATACCAATGGCATTTTTCAGAGAGCTAGAACAAATAATCCTAAAATTTATATGGAACCAGAAAAGACCCCAAATAACCATGGCAATCTTGAGAAAGAAGAACAAATTTGGAGGAATCACCCTACCTGATATCAAACTATACTACCTGGCTACAGTAATCAAAACAGCATGGTACTATCATAAAAACAGATATATGATCAATGGAACAGAATAGAGAGCCCAGAAATAAATCCACGCCTATACGTTCACTTAATATATGACAAGGGAGGCAGGAATATACAATGGGGTAAAGACAGTCTCTTCAATATGGTGCTGGGAAAATTGGACAGATACATGCCAAACAAACAAAAGGAACTGGACCACCTTCTTACACTGTATACGAGAATAGACTCAAAATGGATTATAAACTTAAATATAAGACCCGAAACCATAAAACTTCTAGAAGAAAACATGAGCAGTAAACTCTCTGATATTTCTAACAGTAATTTCTTTTTGGTTATATCTCCTTAGGCAAGGGAAATAGAAGAAAAAATAAACAAATGGGACTACATCAAACTAAACTTTTTTGTACAGCAAAGGAAACCATCGACAAAATGAAAATACAACTGACTGAATGGGATAAGATATTCGCTTATGATACATCTGATAAGAGGTTGATATCCAAAATATATAAAGAATTCATACAACTCAACAACAACAACAACAACAAAAAATTAAAAATGGGCAGAAGACCTGAACAGATATTTCTCCAAAGAGGAGATAAGATGGCCAATAGACATGAAAAAATGCTCAAGGTCACTAATTATCAGAGAAATGAAAATTAAAACCACAATGAGATATCAACTGACACCTGTCAGGATGGCTATCATCAATAAATCAAAGAACAACAAGTGTTGGCGAGAATATGGAGAACAGGGAACCCTCGTACACGGTTGGTGAGTTTGCAAATTGGTATAGCCGCTATGGAGGCTTCTCAAAAAATTAAAAAGAAATATA
>NW_011888889.1:3896608-3925217 GCF_000151845.1 Pteropus vampyrus | reverse complement strand
AGCACAATTTACTATAAACCAAGGTATGGAAGCAACCTAAATGCCCATCAACAGACGATTAGATAAAGAAGTTATGGTTCATATAAACAATGGAATATTACTCAGCTGTTACAAAAAATAAAATCCTACCACCCGCAACGACATGGATGGACCTAAAGGTTATTATGCTGAGTGAAATAAGTCAGACAGAGAAAGATAAATACCATATGATTTCACTTATATGTGGAATCTAAGGAACAAAAAGAACAAATTAATCATAAACAGACTCACAAATATAGAGGACAATCTGGTGATGGCCAGAGGATAGGGAGGTTAGGTTGGGAGAATGGGGTGAAGGGTTAAAGAAGTACAAATTATTAGTTGATAGATGGTCATGGGGATGGGGAGCATGGCATAGGGAATGCAGTTAGCATTAATGTAATGGCTAGGTGGAGACCTAAGGAGAGAAAGAGCAATCAGGGGGATCGTTTTATAAACTATATAAATGTCTAACCAATGTACTGTATACTTGAAACTAATAATAAAATAAAAATTTAAAAAAAGAGTTAAATATTTTCTTATGTGTCATGGTCCTTTACTTTTAAATTAATATTTTTTAGTCCTTTATATTCTTTGATCACCTTGCAAAAAGATCAGTGAAATAATCACAAAATATTCTCATGGTCGTGAGAACATAATTGAAAATATTTATCATTTCATTTGAAGTTTTTAAAGAAGTGATTGTCTGGTATGTGACAAATCTCCAAACGAGTGAGTCTGTTTTCAAGAAGAAAGTAGAATTTTGGCTGGCACGATGTCATTAATGTTCTTTAGATCAATAGTGTCCATAGTCACTGCTCTATATTTCTTACAGATATCACAGATATCTCCTTTTGACAAGTATATCTGTGATGTTTTTAAGTACTACAAAGAAATTTACCATCTATTAATATTTTAATCATTTTATATCTGCTACGAATTATAAGGCACCCCAAAGATTATTGATTACGTCATTGCTTATTCAGATGAACAAAATAAACTTATGAAGACATTAAATAAGTTGCTCAAATCAATAAAATTGGCAACATTTGAAGATTTTTCCAAAGACATAAGGGTCTTAGTACATCTTGATGTCTAATGCAATATATTTTTGGTTATTAATCTCTAATATGATATGTTTCACTTAGCGAATAACCAAAGACTTTTTCTTATAAGACTATATAATAAAGCCACACCAAATACATTTTCTCTTTTTCTTAGCTCCATTAACAATGGTCAATAGAATTTAGTGACGATAATTCTGATCTACTATGTGCCAAGTGACCAAGTAATTTGATAGATGCACATTATCTAATTTTATCCTCAAAATAATCCCAGGAGATCTATGCAATCAATTATCCTGGTTTTGATGGAGAAAATGAGGCTTCAGAAGGTTAAATAACTTAGACAAACATAGATAGCCAAATGAGGTGGGGCTAGTATTGGCCCATGCTTATTTAACTCTAATATCCAAACTCTACTTGTGGTTATTTAATGTTCTTAAGTCTTATATTTTCATTAGGACCTTGAATTCCTTGAAGATATAAATCCTGTCCATACTTTCTTTTATTACTCATTTTACCTAAAACCTTAAATGAAACAATTATCTTGATTTACAAAAAGGGGTAATGATCAGTAAAGGTGATTATGTAGACCATTTGATGTATTGCTGAAGCCTAAGACTGCAAATGCATGATGGTACATTTTTCAGGAAAACAAAAACAAAACAACTTGTTTTCAGTTTCTAACAAAAGAGAAATTAATTCCTTGGAAGTGGCATTACAAATTTCACCGAAATGGAAAGATGTGGAATGTGACATATCAATTATCTGTTTAGTCTAATTTAGCACTTTTAAGTAACCTGATATCTTGGCCATGATAAGAAAATAACACCTGACACATAATCCCTCTGTGTAAATTAGTTCCAGAAAAGCCTGAACCATCACTTACATTTCATTTTGCTTCATGTTTCACCGCTATCCTAGCCACAAAACTTTGCTACTCCTTTTTTCACTTCTGTCCACACATCTCCCTTACTTATAAATTAATCATTCTTCTGTGATTTCTCTCTACACTTTGACAACAAGTCCACACACTTTCTTGTGTTGTTGACAATCCGATTCAGCCTCTGGCTCTTGTTTGCATGCTCCGATGGGTTTCTCTTCCACTCAGCCTCACCTACCCTCCCACTCAGTACACAGAAACGGTCGGAAGTTTGGGGTTTTGATGTTCCATTTACTTGAGGTTCTAGAATGAAATTTTATTCTTTGGTGGTTAAAAAGATACTTTGTGTGTGTGTGTGTGTGTGTGTGTGTGTGTGTGTGTGTGCATGCAAATGTGGGTGTTTCTTAATTTAGAACCTGGTGATTTTGTGAAATGTAATTAATTTCCACAAATGTTGAATATTAAAACCTAACTTATAAGCATTCTTCAAAAAAAACCCCACTATTTAACACTATTTATAAAGCGCACATTCTAATAAACAAAATATGAAAATCCTAGTGGAACATGATAAATTTTTATTGCAACAATTGAACAATATATCAATTTCCCCTTAAATTTCTGTGCTCAGAAATCAGGAAAATATTTTTTATAATCTTAAAAATACACTGTAGTTCCTAAAGACATATACAAGCTTAAGTTTGGAAGAGACCATTCATGTTCTTTAGTCTAGTTGTCTTCTTTTGGACAAATGCTTGTACAGTTCTGCCCTTAAGTAAGTTCATCATCTCTCAGAAATTACTTACTTATATGAACATATGTGATGTAGAGTTTTAATCATATTAATACTCACTTCATCACTTGTACAATCCAAATTCTTCTGGGATATTTTTTAATGACATCCTCTCTTCAAATATTTGCTTATTTCTCAACTAGATTTGTGGAACTTAAATATTTTCAAATATAAAGATTCTTTACAATTCACTGAAACAATTTTTCTTTCCTCTACATTTTCTTCCTCAAGTAACCTTGACCTATTTTTCCAACCACATGGAAACTTCAACCAAAGGGGATTTCAACGATGTCAGTAAATTTCTGAATTTCTTACCTAGTAAGAAGGCATCTATTTTATTGTCTCAGAGCAAGTTTTGGTGAAATGATTAAGCAACTTATCTTATCAGGAGACCGCATGACATAAAAGGATATGAGATTTGGACTCACACATGAGATTTAGTTCATATTTGTACTAAGCTTTTTGCTACTACTTAACCTCTCTGTACTCTGTTTCCCTATCTGTAAAATGAGGGTAAAAAAAACAACTCATTTTATTGGATAGTTGTAGGGATTAAAAGTATACAACACATAATTGGTGTTCCAAAATTATTAACTTCTGATATTTTGCTGGATGTAGTAAATTTTGATCAGAATCTACTATATATATCAAGAAGCTCAGGAAATTTTCTGGTGGAGGAGATGACATGTAATTTTCCAGTCTTTCCTGTATGCCTCTCAGTATAGTCCTATGTGCATATTGAGATATCTACATTGACATCCCTGCTGTAAAAGCAGAAATGAAACAGATTATCAACAACTCAAAGACGGATTTTATTCTTCATGTTGTTTTTGGAGCACTTGAAAATTTGAGTGACTTAATGTATTTCTCCCAATAGAAAAAAGTCCAATTGATTTTAAAGTATTTTCAGATACCATTGTGATCAATGAATTGTCATTCTGAATAAATCTTGTTAATGTGGGTATATTAAATAACTTGCCAGAAAACTTGACAGTGTTTATCTAATGAGATTGATTTTAATTTTTGATACTGTATTTAATTATTCATTAATGTATATCTCCTTTTTATGTGGGTTCGGCTAATTTAGTACTAACATTAAATCTTCGAAGGCTTAAGAGAAAAAAAAAACTTTAAAAAAAGGTCAAATCTTAAATTTACTGAGTATTAAGTTATTTTCTGCAACCAAGCTAGCATACCTGATGTAACATTCAACTAAAGAAATAATGCATAGTATGCATTTATTAACCTAGCTTTCTTACTACTTAACATGTAAATAAAAATGAGGCTTTATTTTTATTTGTGACATTCAACTAAAATGTCATTTTTCAGTTAGCATCACCATTGTACGTCTCATATTTCATTTTTCTCTCATCTCACAGTGTTTACACAGCAGAAAAGGGATGATGTAAATGTCCAAGAGCCAAAGTATTTGTCAAATCAGCAATCTCGCTGAACAGGAAAAAACCTGAAAGTATAAAACTACCGATTCCTGAGTATCCATGTGCTGTGTAATATCCACAACACTTTACATATGTTGGTATTTGATCATATTATTGATCATCCATGTTTTCCATAAGGTAACTGTAATTAGGAATGTGACTAAACTCACACTCACAGCAAGTCCCACAGCTGAGAATCAAATTGTCCCCCGATCCATGCTTTTTCATCTATTTAATAAGAATCTGTCCTTTAAAGGAAGCTTGCAATTACTTTTCTGCTGTAGTTTTATTAATTTTTGTATTTGAAAAGTATTAATACATTTTTCTGTAACCACTTCAGAAAAGTCACTCTATTTCTCTACCATAAAAATGACTTTGTCTTAACGTGTTCATAAAAGCACAACTGCAATTCATTTATTTTACATAAATGGAGATGTTAACTATTGAAGTAAACTTCAGAGTCTACAATTTTTTAGATACAATGAATGTGTTTTCATAACCTAGACATCTGAGACTTAAAACCAGGGAAAATGTTGTTCTTCTCTCTAAAGGGGAATAGAGCCCAGGTTAGAACACTGTTGCACATTGCTAGTAGAACATCCTGTCCCCCTTGCCCTCACGTCGGCCTCTCTGACTTATGTGGCACTAAGCAAAGAAACCATCTTTATAGATGCCAGTCTCTAAACCATCAATGTTTTATAAAACATACACTGTCCTCCAGGAAACATTCAGAAAAGTAAGCTCACGTGGCTTTTGTACCACATTGCAAGCAACTGTTATTTTACTTTTAGCGTTCCTTCTGGAAATTATAGACAAAGGTATTTTAAATTTTTAAATTTTTCTTTTTGCTTAGAATTTAACAATGGCTTAATTTTTGTTTACAATTTAACAACAGTTGTGGGTGCTTTTAATTGTCAGGAGAATATTGTCCTTTGTCTAAACTTAAATTTATGGATGATATTCACTGTAATATATTTTATTTCTATTAACAGTGAGAAAAATACCTTAAACCTATGAAAAAATAACATTAAAATGTTGGTTTAATACCATAGTTTTATAATATAAATGTTTAATTTAGTTTTACAAACAATCACGCATGATGAATCTGGATATGCTGAAGTCTAAGAATTTGATATAAAAATATAAAAACTGACTAGTTAGTATTCATTTCTTTAATTTATTTATCTCCTGTGTTTCAGTTGCTATTACATTAAGTTGACTAGAAATGAGTAGATTTTAACATGTTCAAATAAGCATGAGAATATTTTCAACATTTCTCCTGCCTTTCTGGGACCTTGACAACTAAAATACTTGAATTTAAATTAGTGTAACTTTCCTGACCTTGAGTGAATTACTTAACCTCCATGTGCCAGTTTCACAATCACAGTACTAATCTCATAAATGTACTGTGGGGACCGAGGACATAAACAGAAAGTGCTTACAACAGTGCCATGCACACATTAAGTACTCAATAAATCTTAGCTATTGTTGTGGATCATATATTATCAATATAGCTTTCAAAATGTAATAATGTGATTTTAATTTATGGATGAAGTTATCGCTGAGTGAGTTAATATTGTGTTCAGAGAGGGATGAATGAAAAAAGAAAATCAAGTAGACATTGTTCCACAAAATGTGAGCCAAACATATAGTATAAGATAATATCATTGCCAGACCATCAAAATTTAAAGTCTGTGGCCTAATCAAGGTAGTAAAAATATGTATAACTTGTTCTATGTAATTAGTCAATATATTCTTTGCCAACTTTTCAATTACTAACAGAGTGCATTAAAAATGAAAATTTGTTTCTCAGAGAAGAATTAGCTGAATTTAATCAATTACTATTTGCCATTTACTTACACACTGACCCAAAGGTTCAAGCCCCAAAGTTATAAGAAAGGAGATAAAGGTAAACAAGAAATACCATACAGTTTGGTCAAGCCATACTGCTTAGTCTTTAAAACTAGTATGTGAGGTTTGACTTATATACCCATGAATAAATTTCCCAAGACCAATATCTATGCATTTTTTCTGTATTTGAGCATCATGTTGACATATGGCAATATCACTAGGTATGGAAACTCAGAGAATGATAGAGAAAAAAAGAATTCTAAGTGACTTCTGATGAGGCTGCTCAGTGGACAATACACAGACAATATTAAATCAAATCCAAGGTTTCTATCTCCAGAAGTATAATTCAAACTTAAGCATATTCCTAAAAGGAAGAGATATGCTCTCATCTTAGCAATTAAGTGGAAGATTAAGAATCAGAGAAACTAGGCATGTGCTGTCAACAAATCAGAACTTCATCTCCAAGGGCTCCGGAAGGTGGGAAATAGGAAGATACAACCAGGGGTTAATAGGAAGCAAACAGATGGTCAATGATTTGTAAGTAGATAAAAGGACTGGTTTGAGAATAATCTCACAAACACCATTTTTTCCCCCACTTTTTTCTTCATGCCAAACAAGTATGTGAAAATCTGACTAGTGAATGGTTGACTAGTTAATTCAGGTGGCCGAAAAAATAAAATAGTAAATTACCATGGGAAATAATACCTAGCCAAAATAAAATTTGGACATCTTTCCTCATCTAGCTTGATAGGTGACTTCAATTTTTCCTTGAACAATTAAAACCGATTACTTTGATTCTGCACATTAATTTTTGTCACATCTATTTGATTGACAGTTATATACATATTTAGAATAGACAGTGGAGTCATTTAATCATCTGTTTTCATATTAAAATACATGTTTTCATTTATTACCATTGACACACTTAAATTGATAGGATAATCACTTCTCAAATAGAAACTTTTCTTTACCTCTTTTGGTTAGGATGGATGGTGGATGGGCATGTGCTGTCAACAACTTTTGACTAAGATAATTCAATTAAACAAAAACTTCTGAATCTTAAGAAAAAAAGGACTATTTAAAAATATTTTTATATTCACTTGTATTTTTAGAAATTCTCATCATTCTGAAAGATAATCATCCAATGCCATATAGAGATACTATATGTTTGATATACATATTTCAAATTATATTCTATATACACACCTTATGCTTGAGTATAAAGATGATACCTCAAAATGTTTACTGAATAAATCAGAATCACCAAAAAAATCTTGTTAAAACTGCAGATCCAAATTCTACCACAGGTCATCCCACACACCTTCCTAGAGATGGAACTCAAAAATCTTTATCTTAAATAACCATCTGATATAATTCTTATGTACACCTTTAAAATTTGAGACTCACTGCTATAAATATTATAGCAAAGATTCACCAAGAGGACTCCTAATTTTAAATCACTGCTGTTATACTCACTACTTTAAGAATGTCTATATGAAAAGCACATGATATAGTCAGTGAGAACACTGGACTCAGAGTCATGGAACATAAATCATATGACTTAGTAGCATGTATCCTTAGAAGAGTCTTTTGATGTCTCCAATCTTTGGTTTAACTGTTTCACTGAGCAGTTAAAACCTGTTCTCTCTCAGTCCTAACAGCCATAATTGTAGAATTGGTATTATATTGCTGTATTGGTCATATAAATCCTTAGAACTCTATAATTAATATTGGATACAGATCACTTATGTCTCAGTTTTTAATAGTTACATGTAAATGTGTATTTATTGCTACCTCTGAGCTATTTTAAAATGCTTACTTTGTTTAAAATGCTTACAATAATTTGGAAGTGAAAAGAAAATTTTAAACCAAACATAGTTAGCTGAGTATTAAATCAGAAAAGTGATGGGAGAAAATTTCTCATTTATATATATTATATGAATATTCATTGCCTGTATTCAGAGAAAGAAAATAAATTCTTAAAAAGCTGTTTTGTACAATAACATCTGGATACCTAAGATGTAAAAGAAACCTGTCAGTAGTAAAATATCCTTGGTGATCTTAATATAACTTTTAAAATTCTACATTTCAAAGGAACTAGGAAAACCATATTTTAATATCTGTTACATGTTGAACAAGTCTTATAAAATTCATCATGATAGAAAAGAACTGAGATCATCATCGTATGCATTATCAGGGCTTCTCAAGAATGGAAAAGCTTTCAAATATTTAAAGTACACCCACTCGAAGCTATTTGATAATACTGCTAACAGGAGAGCAGATGTGTATGCATCCAAATAAAGCTTGGATATGCAGAATGTCATTTGAAAATTGTTTGCAGAGTGCTGTTGGACGCACATGACAAATGCATGCTCTTCATATCACATTCTCCGAGATGCTGTTAGAATTTTTCGGAAAGTGGCTTGACCATTACCATAAAAACATAAAGTTCAATCACTGGCCTGGTTCTTTAGCAGTTTATCAGCCTCGACAATAATAATAATCCAATGAAAAAAGGTAATGTTAGGTTTTCTTAGACTTAGGGTAAAGAAAGTTTTCAAAGATTTTAAGAATAGATAACATGGATGGCTGGTTGACTCTCAGAGAAAGTCACAAATGTACACACACTTACTAGCCATACCAACTTCTCTGAGAAGTTCATATTTCTTATCAGGAATTGAGGTGGGTTTAACTCAAAACAGAAAAATAAAAGTTATTCTTTCATATTCTGTCTACAGTGATAATTGTGTGTTTCATTTCCAATATTTTTGCAGTATAATCAGCCAAATAATTACTTAGAAAAGTGTTCCAGATTCCTCCCTCATTTATGTCAATGATTCACTTTGAAAAACAAGTATATATTGTGTGAATTGAGGTACAAAATTTCCCAATTTTATAACTGGTTTAAATAGTGGATTCTTGTACTTCTTCATTAAGGAATGTTGGAACATCACACTTGTTAATTATGCCTCAAAGGAAAAGTTGTTTTATTGCATCATTTTGCCCTCAAGGTTAATTGATTTGTGGTGATTTGATGTGTTAGGCACACTTTATAAATTGACATCTGAAGTTCCAACAATCTACACAATACTTTGTTCATTAAACAATCTATATGCATGCTCTATAATTTTATGAGTGTTAACCTATTGAAACATAGCAAGGTCATTTTTTTACAAATAATAATTGAGTAATTCTGTATGCCAGGTCCTTTTACAGACCATTTGGGATATAGCAATGCACAAGATAAGCAAGATCTCTGTTTTTGTGGATTTTATCTGCTTGTAGGGGGAAAAGAAACTAAAATTTAAAAATAATTTTTCACAAAGACAGAATCCTGTGGCTGAAATAGAGCAGGACAGTGGGATGGAAAGTGATAGGGCAATTTCCTTAGATTCGATAGTTTCTGGGGGGACATTTAAGATGGCAATTGAGTGGCAGAAAGAGCTATCTTTGTGAGGAGCACTCCCAAGTTATTAGAAAACTAGCACATTCCAGGAACAGGGAGATGGCAGGGCAACTTGCAACAGAGTGAGCAAAATGGAGAGGGACCTGAGATGAACCATAATATTACCTTCATTTGATCCAAAACTAATGAGCTCTATATTGTGAAGCCAGGAGAATTATAATATCTTTATCTTAAATATATTTTGAGAAGCTTTTTAAATTATATAATAACTTTTGACCTATCTGTGTCAGCTGTGTGATTTCTGTTTATTCCTCACTAGGTTTTCATTTTTGTATTTTCCTCATACTCATATATTATTCCTTAATTGTTAGTTTTCCTTTAAATTCAAATAAAATTAGATTCCACAAAAGAATGGGGACTTCAAATTTTCAGAAAAGAAATATACACTCTGCATAATCTCCCAAATGTTTTTTGTTACCCAGCATAACTCATTCGACCAAAAAGCCTTACCTTTTGCCAAGTCAATAAGGGTTTCTTCTGCATATTTGTCTGATAGAAGCAAGCACTAGGCTAAAGCAGGGCGAATGCAGTCACAGCTCATAATTTCAAAACTTCACAATTTTCAATAAACTGTAATTGAAGAGCTGGCAAATCAAACAAAACGTGTCTTTATTTCAGCAAATTCAACAATTTTATTTTCCCAGGAAAACTCAACTGGAAGTTCCACTTATCCCTAAATCATGCTGATTTTCAACAAGGATCAAACCTTTTCAAGAGCAATTCACTTTGTCAGCTAATTCTCAGACTGATGAACTGGCTCACAAAAGTGAGCAATTCAGTGTTTTCAAAAAATCAGAAATTTCTCAAGATATGTCACAAGAAACAGAAAAAGTTAAGTGTGGTCTTTCAGCTGTGCCAACTCACCAGCAGGGCCTTTGCTCATAGGAGAAAAACCCAACTGTGCCTTAACTAATGCATATAAGAAATAGCTCATCTGGTTTTATTATGGTCCATGAATAGAAGAACCATATAATTCATCTTACAAACTGGGACACTTTCATGCTTAAAAGGAGGCTCTATCAACAACTATGAGGGAACCATACGCATTAACCAGGGCTGTCCCAGGCAAACTTGTACATGTGGCCTCCCTATCTATGAAGCACAGACCTGGACGCCTTTAGAAACATATTCCTTATCTCTTCACAGAGAAATAGGAAGTATAATAAATTATAAACATCTTTGATGAAGGGCAAAACCATCTGAGGCATTATTATCTAAAACCTCTAAGGCTTAGAGATTCCCTTTAGTTTCACTGACTTCATAATGTGCGCTAATAGCACACTAATGAAAAAAAGGCTCTGAGCTTCTTGGAGAAAAGCACCCAACTCTTCAGCTGCAGTAGTTTGAGCATGGAAACATAATACTGACACACAGAAGACTGACCTAAATGCAAAAATAGTCACAGTGTACTCCCGCTTAACGCATTAATCACCAAGTTTAAAAAAAATCTCATTGCTGGAAGAACAGACACTGGGTATTTCTCTAGAAATGGTAGTGACAGGTAAATATCTCTTCTCTATACTCCATTCCTGGCTACCCTTGGGAATTAAACTGGTATTGGCCTTATTAATACGACATTTAAACTCATAGCTTAGAAACCTATCTAACCTTGACTATTAACTGCTGATTCTAGAAGTATAATTAAGTGCTCCATATTATAAGCAGAGCAGGATGCAGAAAGGTGATAAGAGGTGTTACAGAAGGAAATTAAAGGAATAGGGAGGAAGAAGAGATAGAGAGGGAGAAGGAGTAAAATGAATAAAGAAGGGAGAAAGGAGAAAATTAGGAAGTAGCAAAAAGAAACTGAAGCAAGAGTGAAAGGCATACAAACAACACTTGTATATATTCAAAATTTCAATAGTTATTTTCTGTAACTTTCTATAAGTTATTTTTCAAATCCTTTGTCCAAAATTTAGTTTATAGTGGGACATTAGTAGAATCTCAACTTTGCTTTTTGCCAAAAGAGTTAGCCAATTCTTCCCCAATAATTACTGAATATTTCATCTTGTTTCCTATGGATTTCATCTATAAAATTCAGTATTTATTTGAATTAATTTCTCAAATATCTTGAATAGTTCAAGTTCCATTAATCTGTTTATATCAATCTGAAACTGTTAAATTATCATGGCATTGTTATATGTTTTAATGTCAGTATGGCTATTTCCATTTTTACTCTTCTTTTTTATATATTCCTTGGCAAATCTCATTTATTTATTTTTGTTACATAAACTTTAGTAGCATTTGTCAATTTTATAAGAATTCTTGATATTCTCAAACATATCATTTGCATTTATAAATTCATTTAAGGAGAATGGATATATTAACACTTTTGAGTATATATACATATATATATGCAAGATGTGTCTTCCCATTTGTCATTGTAAATAAAATCTTTATATGCATTATATTGTATAACCTATTATTGCCCACAAACTAATTTTCATGTTATCACTCTTTATAACCTACAGTTTTTTTTAATTCTTTTATTAATTCCTTAGTTATATTTCTTGGACTTTCTGTGTATAATATATCATATTTATAATTCCAATAGTTTCTCATAATTCTTAGTTTCGAATACTTTTTCTCTTATCTAATCATGGAGATAAAAATTACTAACAATTTTAAATGGTGATGGTGATAGTATCATCATTCTTGTTGCTGAATTTACTGAGAAATCCTCTGTTTCACAATTAATTATGAGTTGTTTTAAGCACCACATCAGGGGAATAAAACTGGTCTCCATTTCTAGGATATTTATTTACATTTTTTAAATTCAGGATGTGGTGTCAAATTTTACCAGATTAATTTATGCATGTATTTAAAATGCAATCTTTATCTCCTTTTGTCTATTAATATGGTAAATGGTATTGATAGATTACCTAACAGAATTGTACTTGTATTCCTAACCTAAACACCCTTCATTACGTGATCAGAGTAATTATTTGTTAACGCACTGCTAATTCTGATTTATATTTTTATGATTTTATAGATATTCGTAAATAAGTTTACTTAATTTTATGTTCAGTTTTTAGTTTTGTTATCATGTTCTGCTGTTTTGAAAATATTTTAACATCATTATGTTTTCTCAGTGGCCTTGAACAATTTGAATAGCACTGCAGTCCTCTATGCCTCAAAGTTTTTTACAGCATTCACTTCCTAAACTATCGGCCTAGCACTTTTTGGAGGTTTGCTCTTTGAAAACATTCCTCATTTCTCTAATGGTTATGGATCAATTCTGCGATACATTTTGGAGATTTATATTTTCTTAGAAGTCATCTATTTCATTCATTTTTTGTTTTTATTTGAATAGTCGGGCAAATTATTCTCTTATGAGCCTTTTAATTTACTCTTTACCTATGATTATTCTGCCATTCTCATTTCTAATTTACACAATCCTTTTTCAAATTAGATTTACTAGTAGTTTTTTTTCTTCTCACTTCCACAAAAGAGCTTTTGATTTATTTATCAATTCTACTACCTTCTATTTGATAATTCGCTATCTTTTTTCCCTTAGTCTTTCTTCATTAATTTAGTCCCCTGTTTTCTGAGGATTCATTTGGTCGCTATTTTAATAACTTCTTAATTTGAATTTTAATCAACTCCATTAAATTCTTTCTTAATTAGTAATATGTATTTTAAACATATGGTTCCCAATTTTTTTATGGTATTGTGTGCTCAGAAAATAATGATATTTTTACAGCACACAGGGATAAACACAAGGCCGTTCACTACTCAGTGCCCTTCTTCTTCACGGTGGTCCTGAGGACTAAAGCAGGTAAAGATCTTGGCACACCTGGAACTCATTTGCTGCACATCAGTGGGGAGCTCTATTAATAAAATAAAGTGAATCTTAACCGTCATGTTGCACGTATTCACATATTCAATAAACAACCAATGAGCTTGAGTTCTAGAAGCTCACAATACAAAATGAGTGAGAAAAAATTTACGTTAACTTTGATATTTAATATAATAAGAGTGTGGTCTCACCAATTTTTAGAAAGTGGGCAGGATTAGTCAATTAACTTAGCTTCTAGTTCCAGAGCTACACATATTCTATGCATGATCCACATCTATACCTCAGTTTCCTCAGCTATCACGGTAAATATAGATGATGTTTGAAAATTAAAATGACAAATACAAATTATCACTGTTAGCTTGTATAGAAAGGGCCTCGGGTAATATTATTTACATTTCCATGCTCTTTAATGTATGCTCAATAAATAAATGATAGAATACATTTCCTTTCTTGATGGAACAAAAACATCAACCAACTGGCTATTGTTAATTATTATGTAGCCACAGATATAGGCTGTTGTCAGTGTGAATAGAAGTATCATAAGTGATTATGTTGAGAAAATTACTGCAATAGAATAAACGGATTTGGGCTTCAGTTTTCTTCATTTTGAGATATGATAGCCTTACAGCAATTTTTAACAAGAAAATTGAGAAAACCTGGTTAAAATTGCTCATAATTAGAAAATATTTTTTAAAAATCAAATAAAAGCAATCCGCAAAGATAATAGAAGCCTCAACCACATAGCTGGTGAAATCATCAAGATTTTTCTTGATGTGGATATGGGTGGTCATGCAGAAAGCACAACAGAGAGAATGATGTGTCCTTTCTTCCTGAGCTTACACACACATGAGCCCATCACGTTTTAAATTTCTTTTCATTCTCTGCTAATGAGTAATAAGATACAACTCACAATCAACTTATAAATCAATTAAAATTTACATTTTGTGTATGACATTGGAAATGAGTTTTAAAATTTGAGAAGAAATTGTTGCCAGATAAGGAATGGGTACTTATTTCAAGTATAGCTGAGGATAAAGAAAAAATCATTATATTAGAAATGATCGCAGAATAATAAGACATTGATGAGCATAGTTATTTTTCGGAATGAAGCACAGGAGATTTAGTAGCAAATTTCTGTAATGTTGCAAGATCTTAAGCATGTCTATTCTGTAATCAAATAAGAAAAGCAGGAGCAGGTATAAGCTGATTGAAAATGGTGCAGTAATAGATGGGTAAAAATCTCACCATTTATCACACACTCTAAGTACTCACACTTGTTGGGTAGATTAAATGAGTTAATCTCTGTGAAATACTTGGAGCACATAGTAAGTGCTGTGAACATGTTGTTAAAATTATAATTGACATTTTGGGAGTAGTTATGGTTGTTCTTATAATGACATTATAACATCTTATAAAGTCTCCTTTCATCTCTTGTGAGGCCACAGTAACATTTTCATGAAATATTTAGAGTTATTTTATGGTTTTAAAAAATATAGCATGAGCTGAGAAACCTACAGTAAATTCATAAAGCAAGTGGCACATTAGAAAGAATACTGAACAAAATTAAATAACTGCTTTGATATGCAAGAATATAATTGTAATATTTTGGTCTTTGTGGAGGAAAAGAGGCAGTAAGCCAATTCGATGACCCTTTAGTTATCTGAGGACTTCAGAGTTGCTTCAAAAAGACTTGTACAATGACATCTGTACAGTGTCAGCATTATCCAAATATTGGTAGGGAGATACATTTGGTTCTAGAGATTTTAATAGAAATTGTAGCCTCAGAAAATTATGTTCAAGATGTCCTACGATAGACGATTGGATAAAGAAGCTGTGGTACATATATACAATGGAATATTACTCAGCCATAAGAAGGGATGAAATACTGCCATTTGCAACAACATGGATGGACCTTGAGATAATCATGCTAAGCGAAATAAGCCAGACAAAAAAAATTGAAAATTACATGATATCATTTATATGTGGGATATAAACCTAAAAGCAACAAATGAACAGGACAAACAAGTAGAGACTCATGGACATGGACAATGGACTAGTGGTTACCAGGGTAGGGAGTGGGGGGAGAGGGGAGGTAGACCAGGTAAAGGGGGTCACATATGTGGTGATAGAAAGAAATCTAACTATGGGAGGCGAACATACAGTGTAAATATATATACACCTTACTGTGAAAGTGTACAGCTGAAACTTATTGGATATCATTAATCAACGTCACCATTAAAAATAGTAATAATAATAAATAAATAAAATACATGGTTTTCTGGCAAGATAGCCAGAGAGCCTTCAGTTACTTTTCATCACAAAGTTATGGTCCTCCAGTCCACAGAGTGTAGGTAATAGATTTCACAAAAGTAAAATAAAAACAGAGCCAATGTGCACACTACACTCTACAAGACACTGGCCACCTGAGTCTGCTGCCTCCTTTGTTCCTAGGACACAGTAAGCAGAACAGTATGTCACCAGCCATGGTGAGAAAGTATTGCAAGAGTTATCAAAACAGCTCGTCCTGAGCAGTCCTCCTATATCTGTCTCTCTCCCTCCTCTTTCAGACACAAGTCAAAATGTTCACATCTATTTTGCAATATTAATTATATGAAATGGGTTAGGGCTTTGAATCTTGACATAGAGAACATGGCTAAAACCTAAAACAAACAAACACCTAAATAAAAAGAAAATAATACACCACAACCACTGCCCTGACATCTCAATTTCTAATAATATTCCTTCCTTTTTATTGCCATCATGTTTCTCTTCTAACTCATTAAATGTAGATACAATATTTCATTTTGGATCTTTTGCTCTTGTTCTACTCTCTCTAGAGGAGTCACCCATCCATCGTGCTTTAGACATTGCTTCTAGAACAACAACCCATAAAATAACAGCTTTGCTCCAAAGCTTGAGCTCCGGTTTGTGGTGTTTTAAAAACATGGTCCCAAAATTATGTGCCACTCTTCCGCTTGAGATATTAACATTCTCTCAACTCGAATCTGGGTTCTGTGCGTGCTTGACAAATAGAACCAGTGGTAAAGATACTATGCCAGTGTTAGGGCCTTAATAAATAGGCAGTTTCACTTCCTATCTCTTGAGACTCTTGTCCTTGAAACCCAACCACCATGCCAGGAGGAAGCCCAAATAGCCATTTGGGGAGGAAATAAGGCTCCCGGTCCACAGTTCTTACTGGTCTCTCAGATGACAGCTAGCATCTACTTACCAGACATGTGAGAGAGTCACCTAGATGGTGGATCCTCCAGTTTCCAGGCCAGCTGCCCCAATTGATACTGCGTGGAGCAGAAATGAGCTGATTCATGAACAAAATAAATAATTGTTCTTAATTAATGCTGTAAGTTTTGGAATAGTTTGTTAAGTAGAAAAACAAAGGAAATGAGTTCTTACATATGAAAGCCATAATTTAACTCCTTTTCAAAATCTTTACCAATGTTCCTATTGATCTATATATTTCATTGCAATGTCTTCCAAACATGCCAGATTTTCTCCCCAGTATCACCAATTCACCTAATGATAACAACTGGCCTGCCTTCCCTCTTGGCTTTAAGCTTCATTCATTTTCTCCCACCTTACTCCTGCTCAATGGCTAATCAATGACCAAATACAACACTCAATCTCATTACTATTTTAATTGTTCAAGTCATATTTCTTTCACTTGAGCTAGGACTGTGAAATATAAATGGTGCCAGCTGTGTCCCTCTTAGACTCCTCATGAAGCCTACCTGTGTCACTTTCCAAAAATCATTGCTTAAAATTATGCAAAGGTTCCCACTAGCTCATTTAAGGTCCCAACTTGTGAGTCTGACCTGTCACCATCCACCTCTAATCCTCTTTTTTTCCACCATATTCTCCCCTGCTTTCATACGCTTTTCCCCAAATCTCCATCTTCTTGCTTCATCATGGAGTCCATTCAGCTCCAGTATACCTTTGTCTGTCAAACAGTCCTGTTTTTCATCTTTCTACAGGCTTATGCCTCCAGCATCATTTTTGACTGAGAATAAGATCCTTCTACTTTTAAATGGGGATATGTCTTTTCATTTTTTGCATCCCAAGATTAGATATTGTATTGTCTGATAAAGTTGACATTTAATTTACTCATTCAAAGGTAATCTTCATTTAATATAATCCCAATGTATTATATACCCTAAAACATTATTTCTATTTCTAGTTAATCAAATTTCTGATTGAAATGCATGTCACTAGGCTACATCATTTTTCTGGTTAAAAGTAGAAATAACCTATCCTGGATATCTAGACATTTGACTTCTTGTTAATGTTTTCTCTCTTATCG
Organism: Pteropus vampyrus; assembly: GCF_000151845.1. Taxonomy (NCBI): domain Eukaryota; kingdom Metazoa; phylum Chordata; class Mammalia; order Chiroptera; family Pteropodidae; genus Pteropus; species Pteropus vampyrus. The sequence continues at coordinate 3,907,598 of NW_011888889.1, read as the reverse complement.
GCCACATGACCTCAAATCATTTTCCTTCCATGATCTTTAGTTTGCTTTGTTGTAAAATAAAATTGCGTTAGATAGCTTAGATTTTTCCCCAGACTGTGCTTAGTAATATCAAAATTAAAATTAAGATTAAAATTAGAGAAGCATTCTTTCTTTACAAATGTATTTTGATTTATAAAAATATCCAGAAAGAAACTCCTTTGATAGCAAGATGTCTCAATGTATTTAAATCAGTACTTGAGTAACAACAACATGTGATTATTTTTCAGAAACCTGTTTATAGAGAGCTATGTCTATTGTTGGAAGTGCAAAATAATCTTGACCTGAGACTTGGAGTAAAAATAGTTGCTCAAACCACACAGATACTTAGAGCTAAGCTAGAAGTTTATACACAGTGTAGCATCCCTGACCCTCGATTCCGGAATAAAGATAAATGCTTTGTTCTTTTTTCTCAGCTATCTTTATTCGCTTGGGTGTAAACACTTAAAGAGAACTACCTAGTCAAAAGTGTCGAAGAGTGAGCCTCAACACTAAACTTTTGATTCTAAATTCAATAAGTATTCCTTTCAACTAAGCATTAGAAAGGGAAAAATTTTCTTCCAAAACCATCAATAGAGACAATATGTAGACAATATAGAGACAATATAGATATAATATATAGGCATCAGTAAATTATGAAAAGCAAGCTACTATACAATAGTTCATTAGTTATGACAAAATTGGTCATGTCGAATAATCAATAGACTCCCAAATTCAAGTGTCTGACAAGCTTGAAAGAGAAAAAAGAAAAAAAGGTTACTTCTGGTTCACACAAAATCAGATAGTTAGCAGGCCCTTGCCTCCATCCAATGAATCAGAGACCAGCTTCTTCCATCTTGTGGTGCTGTTATCTGTACAAATGGCTTCTGAGGTAGCAGAGGGAAAATCAGAACATGGAAGAGATCTACTGGCTTTTAAATGCCTTGGTAGCAAGTGACATACACATGACTTCTGGCACATTCTATTGGCTAGAACTAGTCATGGAGCTCCTCTTAACTGTAAAGGGTCTTGGAAGTAGAATTTTCCTGTAAGGTCATGACTAGTGGAAAACTGGATACGCAAGCACTAGAGCTCTCTATCAGAAATGGTAAGACTGTTTAACCTGATGGGAGTCTGGGATTTTAGGAGAAGCATATTCATCTAGGATTTCTTTACAAATTGTTAATCATATATTGCAAATTACACATTAGCTACAGATAACTATTAATACCAAAGGCTTTCCTCTTAAAACAGACACTAGCTATGTTATCAGAGTTCACAGAAATAAATATTTTCAATTTTTATTGCTAGGTATCTAGTAGATATTATTTTTCATAAAATAATTCATCTTAACAGTTCTGGATGCAGATATTCTATTGTTCAAATAAATGTCTTTTAGGTCATTGCCACTGAATAATTTTTTTGAAGAAATGTAAGCTATTTAAAAACACAACTTCCTCACACATTAAAAAGTATAAGAAGTTTCATTCACAGATGAACAGATGTTTTTCTGCTGAAAGCAGTCATATTTCCAAAAGTGGGAAATATTAAAAATAATTAAGTAGGAAATGCATGTAGAAAATGTACTAGTTAGACTATAAATTGGAACCTGTATAACAGGGCTCAGAAACTTTTTCTGTTAATAGGCCAGATACTAAATATTTTAGGTTTTGTGGGACATAAGCCTTTGTTGCAACTACTCAATCTGGCCCTTGTAGTGCGAAAGCAGCCCTAAATACCATGTAAATAAATGAGAATGGTTATGTTCCGATAAAACTTTATTAACAAAAAACAGTGGCCAGACTGGGTCTGCAGGCAATAGTTTGCCAACCTCTGAGCTACAATCCTGAAATGGTGCTAGATATTATGCTTCTAATCATTTAAAAATTTATCTCTAGGTAAAAAAAAAAAAAAAAAAAATTAGGATCCTAAATCAATCAGAGCCAGAATATATACATTTGTTGTTATCGGCAATATTTGGCCATACTAAATGTGAAAATTAATTGAGATCAATGGGTTATTATGTACTTTTTGCCCCAAATTTTATTGTGTAAAATAGTCCAGAGATATCTTTGGAGAAAAGGACTCTTTAAATTATTACTTTAAATTCAAACATAGATTTGCTCCATACACAATACATACCAATGAGAAATAGGTACAAATTTTAGTAAACAGAATAAATATGGATTGTAATCAACTTAAAAATGTAGAATAGATTTTATGTAGGGTGTTTTGGCTGAGTAATAAGTCTTGCTTTATTAAACCACATTCTTTCATTGTTTCTCAATAATACTGGTATAAGAGAAGACTGATGGTAAGAAAAAAAGAGTATATCACAATAAGTGAAACATATATAGTAAAGTATACATGATAAGTGAAGGATACAGAAAAAGTTCTAATCTTTACACCAAATTTAGTGGTATAGCTTGCTTACCATTGCTCAAAATACTTTCGTTTGGTACTTTTTCTCACTCGTAAAGTGTCATAAACTCATTATACAGTAGTTTTCAAATTGCAGATAACTTAATAATCTATAAATGATCTATTTAAGTAATGTTTGAACTCATTGTTATAGAAATGCAACTACAATCATAGATATATGCTCTCTATACAAGTATAATTTTAGGGTACAAATTGTATTATTTTTCTTCTAGATTGTTAGTTCTAAGATAGCCCTGCTCATGGATTTTCATGCCATCATTCAATCTATCCAGTATAATAACAGTTAAAGGTACAAAAAGGTAAAGGGGATTGAGAGGGACAAACTTCCAGTTATAAAATAAATAAGACACCAGTATGTAATGTACAACATAGGGAATATAGTCAATAATATCATAATAATTTTGTACAAGGACAGATGGTTACTAGACTTATCATAGTGATGACTTTGTAAGGTATATAACTGTCAAATCACTGTGTGGTAAACCTGAAACCCATATAATATTGATGTCATTTATACTTTAATAAAAATGCTGTGACATCAAATTATAGCTCTGCAACAATTCACTTAAATTATTTTGCTTGTAAGAGTATTTGTTCCAAATATACTGAGCATCAATTACTTCTTAAAGCAAATATTATCTTCCTTCAAATGTTATTAACTTATAAATCAGTCATAGCACAATGAAAAAGCCAGAAGACAAAGTCAGAAGATAAGACTTCAAGCCTCAAGTCTAACACTAGCTGTACAATGTTGATCAGATCACAAATTCTCTGAATTTCTGTCTTATCATTTGTAAATTATAAATTGTCCTGCCTACTTTTCATTACATTATCAGGATCTCATAAGATAATATATTTGTAAACAACTTACATGCTGCAAAATTGCTGTACAAATATGAGTTATTATTTCTCCACTCCTCCACTTTTGGGATAAGAAAAGTCATTTACTAAATTGACAATTTAACTACTCAGGAAATAAATGACTGCTTTATCACACTCATAAACAATAACATGTAACCAATCAGCTGTGCACAAAGGCCAAAATCTCCATTTATTAGAACAAATATGTGTTGTATATATTACAATACAAAAATAATATATATTACCCATGTATACTTAGATATTAAATAGTATGCTTAACATAACAATGTGAATTTTATCTTTGGAGAAATATTTGTTTATACTAGCATGCATATAGATATAAACAAAAATGGAATAATTAAATATATGCTGAACTAGCACCTGAAACTAATATAAAATAATATTGGATGTCAACTAAAATTGAAAAATTTTTAAAAATCTATGCTGAACTGTCATGAAAGAGAAAAATTTTACTGTAGTTTGTCTCCTTGATTCAGTAGATTTTCATGGAACACTCTGATATTTAGGAAGCAAAAAATGCCTTCGAATCTCTTTGTACTATAAGTTTTATAAATCATATACCAGGCTTTATTTATAGACCTCAACATCTATACCAGAAAAGCATTTGGGGTTTGATGTCCAATCAGGATTGCAATCTTTCTTGGAGATTACCTATATTTCTTAATAGGGCAAAGAAATTGGTGGAAAGTATTCAAGAGAATATTAATTTTTTTTAAATACTAAAAAGTCTTAAAATTTCAAACTTGCTTGGATTCTCTAATATCTCTCAGTGTGGCTTCCAGACAGTATAGGAAGAAAGAGGCTAGAAAAAGGGGCAGGAGAAACAATGGGACCCCAGAACTGCCTACCTGGCCTCTGCTGAGAGCCCTCTGTGGCTGAGCACTCCCCTGTCCAGTCATTTCCGTCCTCGATTAGTCTAGGGAGTGGGTTTATGGAAACCACTTTGTGTGCATGTATGTGAGAAATATGTCAGATATAAGCCATCTGAATGGATGGCTCAAAGAGTATTATTTTCGCTAATGTAGTTAATAAGTTAATCAAAAGTAAGGTTGAGAATCCCTGATCAGGAGTAGCTTAGACTGTAATGGAAATAAAATCTCTATTCTGTCCAATCTGAGATATTTAGGAAAAAAATTGTAAAGGGACCCTAAGAAACCAAGCTTCTCATATTATGACAGGTTATTATCCCTATGTGACAGCCCTGCAGATCAGCTCCAAATAGTTATAAATACACGCCTTTAAGTAATAATGTGTCTATTGCTGTGGTACTGGCTTTTTAAAGGAATATAGATATTTTACAGATGAAATTATGTACATTATATATAGAAAATCTCTAGGATTTTACTCTTAACATGAGCTTTCTAAATTACAAAGTGGACATTCTCTCCCAGTTTACTGCTATTTGAGTAGTAGGCATTCTTTCAGAAAATTACACTAGGCAATAAATTATTATTGAATCATTTTTTCAGAAGTACATTTTCTTATTTATGCTTTAGTCCTTACCCTCTTTTAACCATGTAGTGAACCATTTGTTAACACTCTAAATATAGCACAACTGATAGAAATGGCAATGAATATTAAAAATATTTATACGATATGCAAACAGCTCCAAATAGCAAATAATTCCCTTAAAAATCTTCTTATTTTTTATTATAAAATGTCCATGCATAATAAAATTGGGTCACAGTATTTTTAGGTTAGAGGACAGCTCAATTTCTCTCCCAGCTGGCTCTGTTTTTAGTGATATGGCTCCTTTTGTGTTTTTGTCAGATATTACGCATTCTATCGTGTGCATATATTTTTTTCATTCCCTACCTTTCATTTAGTCCTTCGCTCCCTTATCAGTGCCACGCTCTTATATTCTCTTCATCTGGCCTTACCACCTCTCAATTCTGCTTCCATACTTTTCTAATAATGCTTCACTGATCCTGATTAAATAAATTAATACATATATACATACATACACATATACATACAAATAAGATCTTGTAGATTTAAAAAAAATCTATAGTTTTGTTTGAGATTGTCATTTTTGAAAAAGGTATATTTAAGAATATATAAATTATGAGAAAATTTTATGTAACTATAATTGAGTTTTCTTTCATAAGACTATTCAGATGTTTTCTATCAAAATCTTATATAATATTTAATCCCAACACTGTCAAATATATCTTAACTTCAGGCTATATATTCCTCATTATTTAAAATAGATTTATTGATTAATTTAAGTGGTTTAACACCTACTGTTATCGAAGACTTTTTCTTTTAAAGTGGCACTAACTTTTAGATTAAAAAAGAAAGCCTATTCTTTTTCAATGTACCAAATGTTACAGTCACTACAAAGCTAATGTTAGAAATCTGGAGTTAAGGTTTATAAATCTCATCTTGTGATGTAATAGATAGGGACTTCTATAAAGACTCCATTATCCCCTGAGAAAATAAATTGACATGCAGGCCCATTACCCATGTTTTGGTCAACCTCACAAAACTGTTATCTCTTTCATTTCAACCAGATAGTAATAAAACTTTCAAAGGATAGTTTTGTTGATTTTCCCAATTCTCTCAAACTTTGCAATATTAAATCACTGTCTCATTTGCATATGAATACCTTGTAACAGTATTTCTTTTTAAAGACACTGTGGTAGCTCTCAGCCCTGGGAATTAATCCAAATAACAGCCTCTGAAGATGGCCTTCTTTGATATCTAATCAAAAGCATCAATGCCATGACAGCAGCCCTGCTGGGAATTCTGTCAGATTGCATTTATCTGAACACATTGGATAAGTGAGCTAATAGATAAGTGATTTCAAATATCATTTTCTGTTTTTTCATTGGGTTGCCACAATGATTTTGTAATGGGAATATAAACCGATTAATAAGTATGTACACTGAATGTATGAGGTGATTTCATTGTACCCTTATTGGTTATCGTGAGTGATCTTCTCAAAGGACTATTTGAAATTATATTTTATAGCTTTAAAACCAGTATTGTCCAAAAAAGATCTCCATTCACCCAAATCACACTTACTGATACCATTCTCTTTCTCTCTCAGATCTTTCCAATTTCTTCTAGTAAATGACAACAAATGACATTTATTTTAGACTCAGATGGTATACAGCATTTGGGCACAGGACTTTTAACTCATTCTGGAGAATGCCTCATCTGAACCTCAAAGGTTACAAAATGTGGCACAGAACAAATTATTCTCCCCACTACCAAGAAGATACTTTGAGTAGTCACTGAACACACACGGGCAACAGCACTGGGCAGAAAGATAATTATATTCATTCTGTTGTTGAAATATAATATAAGAGCATGAAACAACCAATGAACAAATCTTTCTATATATAATAATGTGGAAATAGATGCTACAGAAAATTAAGTGCACAAAAAGTTAAAGAAGATATCATGCGGGAATAATTCAGAAAGCTTCACTAAAGCCCATTTCAATAGGTTGTTGGGCCCTAAAGAATAGGTAGATTGCAGGATCAACGAATGAGAAATTTTATACAAATATAGACACTGACTAATCTAACCCTTTCGGTTTCTTCATCTTTTTATTTGGAGATTGAATGAAAATAACTCTAAATTCCCTCCTAGCTCTAACATTTTATGGATGCACTCAACCAAAATCCCTGCAATCTGCAATGGGTGTGGAGAAAAAAAAATCCAGTTCTTTCAAGTGAGGAACTCAGGAAAGGCTCAATGAAAATTGTGGCATGTTGAATAGGATCTTAAAGTATAAAAAAAAAAAATTCACAAATGTGAAATATAAAACAAAGACATTCAAGATTTAGAAATGGTAAAACTTTGATAAATAAGATTATTCTTCGTTTTCCCTCCCTTCTGAAAAATCATCTTCTAGTCATATGCATTAGAAAATGGATTCAAATATCTTCCTGGGAACTGAAATATTTGGCATTGTGTTGGCCATCTTTCTGGATTGGAAAGTCCTGGATAGAAAAAGATAAGCACAAATAATTGAGAGTTAAAGATACATATATTTTTAATGGCCTAACATCATGACCAAGAAGACAAAGAACAAAACGTGATGAGAATAACAATGAGTGCCTAGTGTGTACCTCTCTTCCTGTTAGATGATCCATTTGTATTATCTAATTTAACAATCACGGCCAATTACAAATACCTTCCAGGTTTTCTATCTTGATTCCTTGTACTACTAAAAATTCGAACTCCTACAAACAAGCTTCGTTATTAATATAAATTCCTGGTTGTTAAATATTTTACCTGAACAGATTTTCACAGGATTCAAGTGGCCTGGATCCTGTGAACTAAATTTGTCTGCTAAAGACAGGAAGAACCAAAATGCACAGATATGAAATATTGCTCCTAGCGTTATGCTATACAAAATACTGTTATTATTTGGAAATTTAGAGCTTTCAATGCGAGTATTGAGTCAATATCTATAGCTACAATGTGATTAAACTGACCCAAAAATGTTATCCCTAAAAATCTACTTGTAGATATTTGTCACCCAATAGCACTCTGGTTTTGCTCTGTAACCAGAAAATCCCATTTTGTGAAGCTTTAAGGCTCGTCTGCTATTATAAAGGGCTCATAGCCTTGACACTGATATCATTTTTCATACTAACTTCTCATTTTGAGGTTTTTCTAACTTTATGTAGCATCCTAAGATTTTTCAAGAACATTCTTCAAAATAAACTAGCCAATATTACCACTCTTTAGCTCCCTTTCCTTGGCAAATATAAAGACATAAATTTTATAAAGATTTATGCCTTATATTCTTATTTATCATATCAAGGCCTTCTTTCTCCAACTAGATTATTAGTATATTTCATAACTTTTGCATTGGATCTTCTATGTAATATTTCATTGGGAAAACATGGTACTTGGTAATTTCTGACTTAATGATAAATACAGCTGTAAAATCTTAGATCAGATGAGATATACAATTTGTGTAGTCCAGTCATCCTCATTTTAAAGTTGAAGAAATGGGGCAGGCTCAGAAAGGTTAAGATAATTTGATCAAGACTTGTCAGCTGGCTGATGACAATAACTTTGGTGTCTTACCTATCTCGTGCTTTTCACATTTCTTATCTCATCCCTTTAATAAATATTTACTGAGTACCTTCTAAGTTATAAGAATTATACAAGAAAAAAAGGTGAACAAGCACCTATTCTCATTATTTCTGCCTAAAGAGTAGAAATAGAAAATAAATAGAAACTATAATGCAATAAGCATAACATTATAATAAGTACACGGGAGAAACATCTATCCTAGGCTCAGAGGATCAAATGAAGCTTTTTGGTAGAAAACACGTGTCATGTGAGAACCAAAGAGTAAGTTAACAACATGATGGGCAGGGTGCAGAAGGCAGTCCACAAAAAAGAAAGGGGGTGAATTGGAGAAGGAAAAGAAAAAGAAGAGACATAGCAGGTAGGTGGGGCAGATTGTGGATGATATTGAAGCCTCACTGGTAAGATGACAATTTCTACTCTGAAATCCATTCTCAGGTTTTAAGTAGGAAGGAGACTTCTTCAAATTTGTCTCTTAGTATGATAAGTCTGGCTGTAATGGAGAGAATAAATGGGGTGGAGGAGGGCTAAGATACAAGACCAGGAAACTAGTTATAACTATTATAATAATCCATGCAACCGACAGTGATAGTTTTGATTTCAATTTGAAAAGGAGTGAAGCTGTGCTAATATTTTGAAAGTATGCCTTTACTGCATCTATATTACCAGAACAGAAAGAAAAAGATTGTGTTTATCTTTGAGAAGTAAATAAAACTTGTCAAGGAATAATTTCGTACTGTGGGAGTTGAGACTATGAACCTTAATTATTGAAATGGTCTATAGCAACCCACCGATGGGCAGAACTGTTTTAGTTCTGAAGGCATCAGTCCTGAACTCGATAGATCATGTCTGCAATACCAGAACAGCTTTTCTAGTCATGAATAGACATGGCTTAATTCAAAATTTAAAACGAAGTACTTTAAAATAGCATTTTAGAAACCCAAAATACTGAAATAGTCTATTTACTTGAAGAGTTCCTCTTAAATTGCAAAAGCAAGTGCCAAAATATCAGCCTAGCTCTTTATTCCTCTGCCAATTCTGACTACTTTTGTGGTTGTACAGTTTTCTGTGCCAACCTAATTTTTAAAATTATTATGAGATCTGAACACTGGAAATGCCAAAGAGAAAAAATAAGATCAAATAATGTGAATGCATTTTAGTTCGAATTTGTCTATTACTTAGTCAAGAAAATGAAATTATGATCTTTGAAGAAGAAGAGGAGGCAGAAGGAGGGGGAAGAGAGAGGGGAGAGGATGGGTGGAGAGGGAGAAGAATGCATTTACATAAAAGGAATCCATAAATTTTGTTCTAAAAGAAATTAGTACAAAAATTTATTTCATGCCATAATATATTCTGGGAATGAATTCTTAAAAAAAAAAAAAAAAAGAAGAAGAAAAAGAAAAAAAAAACAAGATGGGTTTGAAAATAGAGAAAATATTTAAGTATTACACATAGCAATATTTGCTTTAAGAAAGCACATTCAAACTTGATATTTTGTGAAAACTTTGAAACATGATTACAATGTTAAACTAAGAAGAATCTGCAAAGATTTATATTCATTCTATAGATGGTGATCTTTTCTTTTAACATCTTTCTGATTCGACAAGCACTTTTTTCCTAACTCACTACTTCTTTCAAAGTTCCCATCAATAAAATAAAGGAGGTGATCCAGTTACAAAAGAAAAGCAACATTTTACTTTAGACTGAATAGGAAAGAATATCTGCATATTATTGCTATGTTTTCACCTTAAGATTTTCCAACAATTGTTATCTTGACACCTTTTCACACTCATCTTCCTTCATCTATACGGGATGTGGTCACTCTGACCTGACCTCTGGGTGCCAAGCAAACTCAGCATGTTCAGGCCATCTTATGGTTGCTTTTGCTTATGCTATTTTTCTGGGTAAAATGGTGCCTGCCACCTTGAAAAGTCTTCGTCATCATCAAACATCTAGATTAAAAAGCAGCTCCTTTTTACAAACTTACCTAATCTCTTCAAGAAGAATTACTCTCTTCTTTATGCTTCCATCAACTTTTCTACACTACTTTTGCTTTATAAGTTTCATAAATAGATATCTTAAATAGATAAATACAAAACATTTTAATTTGTTATATTTTTATAATCTCTATAGACTATTAGAGGATCTCAATAGTCTATAGAGATATTAGATGGAGATTAGTCTATAGACTATTAGATGGAGATTAGAAGTATAGTATAAACATATAGAATCTCGCACATATAAACTCATATTTAATTCATAATAATAATTAATCATTACCATAATGTGTCATATTCACAGTGCTTGTACTATAATCTAATTAAAAATGCATGATGATTGAATAAAGTAGATAAATTAACATAGCGTTATCAAAATATCTTAAAATTTTACATAGCTAACAGCTGAAAGTATCAAATTGATAGGATTTTTTATGTGCATAGATCTGATAATATGTAGGAATAATTTCCAAGTAGATTTATTTATTTATTTATTTGTTTGTTTGTTTGTTTGTTTATTAAAACCTACCCCTCTTCTGTTATTCCATAGAGAAAAAATAATTTACTAATAGGATACTGTGCAAGGCAAAGCACTG
>NW_011888889.1:3890179-3895858 GCF_000151845.1 Pteropus vampyrus | reverse complement strand
TTTGCTATATATAACCAAAATAAGGCATACGAAGATAGGTGTTATTAGCACAGTTACAACTAAGTGATATGAGATAGCATTCAGCAGAGAAATCTTGTTAAGTACCACTCTGAATACACATTTGAAATTTGAATAAATAACCCAGGGCTTACTAGACTAGATAGATATGGAGAGCTGTTCTGAAGCGATCACTATATTTGAATTCATCCTTGGGAATTGTGTTATATGGGGTCAGGACAATGATATGTTTTCTTCCTGTACATAAAATTTTCACAAATATGAATTAATAAAATAAAACAGGCTTTTTTCTATCATATAACATTTATATTTATATATTATCTGCCTTTCTTGAATATTTAAATAAATTTAAGATAACTTAAGGAAAGTAAATGGTAAACCACATGCAATTCATTTATAAAAGTCTCACATATTTCATATAGAAACTATATTCAACATTTAAAAAAATAATTCAATATTCAACATTAATGTTATCAGAGGAGAAATAGAAATTTAAAAATAGAGAAACCCAAAAGAATCTAACTTTTACATTTTCAATTTTGACATGTAATTTTTCAAACCTTACAATACTTTAATATAGCTATTTATATTCTATTTCCTTCCTAAATTTAACTATATTTTTCCCACATGAGATTCAGGATGCTGACCTATAAAACAAAAAGAAATTCCTAGGTATATAGTATGGAAATGATAGAGGTTTGTGATGCAGTATGCCATTATTCAGGCTGAAAATAAATTGATTTTCTTTAAAAAGGAATCTTTTTTTTTAGTGATATTAGGTGCCAGGTTCTGCATGCTTGCTTCCCCCTATTCCACATGAGTTGAACTAAGTTCCAGAGTTTGGATTCCATCTCATCCACTGGTGGAAGAATAGTTATTTTCAATAATCTCCAACTACCTCTAATTTAATTCAGCTCTGCTGATGCCTTGGTGACTCCAAATGGAAACACCTTCTTATTCCAGAAGCCAGGAGCCTCTTAATATAGTTTGAGACTTGGAGGCCCAGCTTACTCTCAACACCCTAACTCTGAGGAATGAAAATTTGCCTCTTAACTCCAGCCCATGCATGAGACCCTGCTACTGGATGCATATCCCTTACAGCAGGGGTCTTCAAAACCCAACCAGGGCAGAGGACCAGTAGTGTTCTGTGGCCTGTTAGGAACCTGGCCACACAGCAGGAGGTGAGCGGCGGGAGAGGGAGAGAAGCTTCATCTGCACTAGCATCGCCACCTCAGCTCTACCTCAGATCATCAGGCATTAGATTCTCATAGGAGCACCGGTCCCTGTGCCAAAAAGGTTGGGGACCACTGCCTTACAGAGATGTTTTTTTCAGGCCTGCTTGACTGAATCGCAACATGCCATCCACTCTGGGGCTCCCCATCGCTACACTCTGGCTGTCTACCCAGACACTCTCATTAATTCTTGAAGCTCTGAAACCAACTGATCTTCCATGCTGCCTCTTACTGACAGTGCCTTTGTTGAATTTTACTTGAGTCCTGTGATCCTGAAAAACTGTGAAAGTTAAAAAAAAATCCTCCCACTCTTCATGTTCTGAGAGAAATGTCTCCCTGCAAAGAAACATCCTTCCTCATATAGTTATAATAAGACTCATGGGTGCTCTTTTTTGCCTGTGACAAGGCCAGACAACTTATCCTCCAAACTTCCATTCTTTGCCTTATAAATGACTAGCTGATCGATCAGGACAAAGTGCTTGTTAACCAAACTTTCACTAACATTTTCTCCTTCCCCTAGACTCCTGCACTTTGGCACCATCCTTCGTCTAAGCCAGCGTACGACCCTTCCTTCACAGCCCCTCTGGAGAGTAGGCTTGATCTCAGATACTAAGTATTTTAGGCTTTACGGAACATAAAGTCTTTGTTGCAACTATTCAGTCTGGCCCTTGGAGTATGAAAGCAGCCCTAAACACCATGTAAGTAAATAAGGATGGTTACGTTCCAATAAAACTTTATTAACAAACCTCACTTTTTCAAGCCTTGCTTACTCCTCTCGATAAAAGAAACCTCTTTTGGTCTAATCCTTAAGACACTTTCAGATTTCATGGTGGAGTGATCTCCCTACGGCAGTAGTCCCTTTCTCCTCTCTGGCAATAATCCCTTTGAATAAAGTCTCTCCTTAGTTAAGTCTGAACTTTTTTAATTCGACATAATCCAGCGAGTTTCTGCCTGAATGACTCAAATGGCTTGACTCTCTCCTTTTGCCTAGAGTAGTTTGTGTCTCCCCCTCCCAATAACGGCACCGATTTGGACATACACTCACACCACACCCACATACGGCTCCTTACATTCTTATAATCTCTTTCAAAGCTTACAAGAGAGGTTTTGCATCACAAGTTGTTACACTGGCTTTCTTATTTTAAAATTCTATGCAATTCATATTTTTAGTAGTCAAAACCTAGAAAGCAATATCTAAATTGTATTACCTAATATTCTTCCAAGATGTTCAAATTTTATTGTTACCAAATGTCTTCTCATCTCATATAACCGGAATGGAAGGCTTAGGGAATTTAAGGAATTTGTCAGAAACTCATGAATAAGGAAAGAAATAGTCTTATTTAAAAAAAATATTTCTTATTACTTGAGAATGGTGCTTGATCACAAGCCACGCATAGGGATATCATTTAAAGTAGTAAAAGCATAAAGGTCACAATATTCAGTGTAGGTAAATTCAGAGATATGTTTTGTTATTGTCATTTGTTGTTTGTTGTTTTGTTTTTGTTTTTGCTTTTTTTAAAAAAGAAATCACAATTCTTCCTTCAATGTCTTTGTAAAAACACATAGATTTACTGTCACTCCCTGTGCAGGAAGATGATATGCTCCAAAGTGGAATGGAAAAGAACCCGGGGACAGTGAGTGCTCCTCTGTGCATGTCCTCTGTGTCCACAGACAGCCACGATGGGGACCTGCTTTTGAAGTCGGGTAAATATTCTCCCACATATGCGTATATGCATACATATTCATATATTTCATAATCTCAGTATTTTAAAAATGACGCTAGTGACACATCCTGTATGACTCAGTAGGACAAATAGTATGAGTTGTACTTTCCTCTCTTCATCATATGAGATATCATATTTTGGTTGATTTTGGTGTTATCTGAAATGATATTCGAAACCTTTACCAGGAGGTTTTGGCAACTTCTAAAAGAATGTGTCAGATCTATTCCTACCCTTTGTTCTTACTACTTCTAAAGGAGAGCTGAGAACAGAAAGCCTGCTCAGCATGGCTGTCCTGTGTGGTGGGGAAGTGGCCACACAGTGTTTCATCATCATAAGGGCTACAATTTTGAGTAAGCTGCTTGAGTGGAAGGACGGCTGGAAACAAGAATCTGGAGGCTCAGCACTTTGCTCGAAGCTGTACGTACCCAGAGTGCTCCAATTTGACCAAGGGAGGATATGATGAAGGCACTTAAAAACCCACACAAATAGGAAAGATTAATAAACACATAATTACCAAGAGTGTTGTAATTGTGTAGCAAATAAAAAAAGGAAATGGTCTGTATTACCAGTAAACATGAGCTATGGTAAACTAAACTGCACTAAGCTAAACAGGTTTCGAAAATGTTCATGTCAGCAGGTTGAGAGTCACCTTTTAAAAGAAATATTTATCTTCAGTTAAGTTATATCACTGGTTACTTTTTTCAATCTCTTTCAATGTGTGTGATTTTAAGAATAAATAATATAATGTGGTTATGATGACTCTGATGAAAGTATTTTCCACCACCATCAAATATTATAAATAATTGTAAAATTATATGCAGTGATTATATTCCAAAATTATGCATGCTGCCTAAAATTACTTTTCTTATGGTTTCTGAATATTCATCATCTGGGTCTACAGAATAGGACTGGTTGATAAAATTGTTACTAAATCTAGCGAGTTGAAGATACTATTTATTAGTTAATATTTCTTAACACATTCTATTTTACAATCATTTATTGAGCATTTGCTATGTGCCAACCACTGTAGAGGATGTGGGATTTACAAAATGAATGAACTGAGCAGCTTGCTGTTTCGTAAGGAAATTACCAATTCTTTATCAGAATGTGATCGATAAGAAAACTAAAAAAGCTTTATGATTTATATCCAAATATTTGAAAATTTGTTAATAAGTAATAGTGACACATTAGGTTATTACCTAATGGCTTAAAAAAGTAAGTTTCAAATATATCTTATGTATACAACCAGATAACATTTTACTTATATATCTAAATAAAGTGAAATCAAAAAGTCTAGGTTTTTTTTTTTTTTTTAAGTTTTAACCAAAGGAAACTCTGATTCTGGGAGACTGGCAAATATTTATATAAGCATTGCACTCTCTTTAATTTTTATTGGCTAGCTGAATAAACACAAGACACTTTCTTTAACTGAAAGCAAATTTTTCATCAATAAATGGCTTCTCCCTAGTTAAAGAACAGTTACTAAACCCTCTAATTGGAAGCAGCTCTATTTACCATACATGTCACCAAAGGCCAAACTCCTGCTTATCCCTCAAAGCAGCCATGAAACTGGCATAGTGAAAGGCAAAAAATAAATATAGTTTTAGAGGGAGCAAAATACATTTCTCAACCTGAAAGAGCTGCTAGCTCTTTGTCTTTTCCATTTTTAATTGTTCCTATTTTATGACAAGACATTAACTAATATCTGTTTATAAAAGGAATGCCTTGATGTTAATTACTAAGCAAGTCTTTTTATTTGTAATAGAGCTAAGTTATTTAACACTTTCCAGCCAGTTCCTAAAACAAATATATAATTGTAATTCTTTCAATGCATTGGTAGGCATACATAAAAGCCCCTGGAAATTGTTCATTTTGCTTTCATGAAACTGTTAACTCAGTTAATTATAAGTCATTGTCTTGTTATTATTTTTTTCCATACAGTTTCTTTCAACACAATCATTTATTAAGAGCTATGCACATTTGGGCACAGTTAAAGAAAAGAGGACACTCAAGAGTAATTACAGGTGGGAAAGGTCACATTAGAGGCTCTGTGGTCCTTAGACCCACAGCACCACCATCATTTACTTGTCTATAGATACTGTGTATATAATATCTACCTGCCCTGATACACTGTTACACATGGCCCAAAAAGACATATCCTATCAGGCTATGAAGTCCTGCACCTCAGTCTCCTCTCCAACCAATCTTCCTGTTCTTACAGCACACATGCCACATGGTGAAGTAATAGGAAATGAATGAGTGAATGAATGAATGAATGAATGAATACCAAATAAATAAATTATATAAATGGGAAACAAGACATATGAAATTAGATTTTTAAATGATCATTTTAATCCATTTATGCTAATTTATGGAAATAGTATGGGCTTCTTCCCCTTTGGCGGCTCAAACTAATAGTCTAACCATAAGTCTTTCTATGATAGTGCCTTTATTCACAGACTTTGTAAATACAACCTAAGTGATGTATTTGATGGCTTGTTGGAGCCAATTGTTAAATATTCATGAATTTTGGAAGCTGGCTGTTAAACTATTGGTACTTGAAATCAATCATGGTGAGTATTTACAACACGGAAATCAGCAAATGATAATAATCGGATTTTATTTCCTTCCTTCCTTCCTTCCTTCCTTCCTTCCTTCCTTCCTTCCTTCCTTCCTTCCTTCCTTCCTTCCTTCTTCCTTCCCTC
>NW_011888889.1:3885281-3889984 GCF_000151845.1 Pteropus vampyrus | reverse complement strand
GAAGCTCTGATGCAAAAAATAAGGGAAGTATTCCCAATGTCCCTAACTTCCTAGGAATCTACTCATGATGTGCCATTCACATTTTCTTTCTAAATTCTTTTTGTATATATGTTTTTGTCATGCCTACTTCTTAGGATTACACATTTAGTAAGGGTATTAGCCATTTTGTAAATAACCTTTTTTTTAAAATAATGTCACTGAATCTGGTCAACAAGTCATGCCTTCCCTTTCTGCACATTTTGAGATTTTATAGCCATTGGTAAAATCCTTTCTCAGCCTTGATCTTTTCGGACTGAAAACGTCTATTTATTTTACACTCTCCTTATATCACTACTCATTTTAGGCATTTTTCTCAGGACCTATTTCAGTTCAGTCTTTTCTCAAGTGGGGCAATCAGTACTGTTTGCAGTATCTCGCTTGTAGGGGGAAAAATCCTGCAACATAACTACAGCAAGAATGGACTTTCACTCTTCTGTCCTTACTTATGAGTAATGTCCATTCATTTTGGAAACAACAACAGCAAAACACAGCATCAGGCTTCACAAGAAGCAAAGATAATAATATCAGACCATATCCAAAGAAACTAGTGGTTGAAGTTTTTATTTGCTCTGAGCAGGAAAAGAATCTAATTAGATTCTTGATTTCAGATTTATGGGGGAAAAAATATTATCAAAGTGTGGAAACTACTCAATAAGTCTCTTTTCTTAATTTTCCAGGAAAACTTATTTCATCTAGTAAGCCCACTTTTAGTCATATATTTCAACTTTCTGTTATCTAACATTGCTAATGAAAATAAAAGCATTCTAGAAAATTAATAATATTAACGCTATTAGATTTGTCAGCTTTAAGTATATGCTGATCAATATCTATAATATACTTGATTAAGGCAGATGACTGAGGACAATTAATTCTGTATTTTGCCTTTGTATGACTATTTCATAAATACTTAAGCATCCTTTTTTAATCAAGCATTATTATCTCTGTTACACTTACTTTTCCTTACAGTAATATACATATAGCCCCTGGGAAAGCTTTGTTTCCATGGGTAATGTCAACCGTAACAGGCCTACTGTATTTAAAGGGGTCTCTGATGTAGGAATATTGGGTCCGATTTTTTTTTTTTAACTTCTAATAATTTGTTGATTTTAAGCCTTCAAATACAAACTGAATTACATGGTGAAGAAACTACCAGAAAATCTAATTTAACCTATATATCCTAAGGCATGTTCATGAATAATCATAATCTCCAAGCAGAAGTTCCTCCCTTACAGTAGAAAAGTCTCTGTAACGGTATTGAAAATCAGGACTTTTTTCTATTGTATAAGTAAATCCTTTCAATTTTAGGATACTACTTTA
This sequence comes from Pteropus vampyrus, assembly GCF_000151845.1. Taxonomy (NCBI): domain Eukaryota; kingdom Metazoa; phylum Chordata; class Mammalia; order Chiroptera; family Pteropodidae; genus Pteropus; species Pteropus vampyrus. Next base: position 3,888,628 of record NW_011888889.1, on the reverse strand, counting down.
AGCTTTGAAGAACTCTCAAAGTAACATGCACTCCCTGTGCGAATGTGCAAGGTTTAAGCACATGCAGCTAATTCTACACAATATAGGTAGAGTCACCAAAGAGTCCAAAGCAGAGTTCTTTTCTATGAAACACTTGTGTTTGACAAAATTAAAAAAAAAAAAAATCCAAAAAGGATATAATGAGCAAATTTTAAAAACTCTGTGTTTTTGAATCCCTAAGCAGGGAACACAGTATGCCGTGTTTCCAAAGGGCATTTGGATATAAAACAGATTGTTCTGAACATCTTTGTTTTTGAAAAACAATAGTTTTTCAAGGAATGTTGTTTTGAAGTGTGGTTATGGTAAGAGTTTGCTGCTTGTTTGCTTTCAGCTTTGCTCTTCAACTGCTCATTAGAGTGACTTGGTTCATTTAGACATCCTAATATCCAACAGGCGGTCCTATGACTAGTCCGCCGCAGCTTTCAAGTAGAGAGAAAAATCATGTGCAAGTTTAGTTCTTGATTTTTGACCCTTTCCAAATTGTAGATAAATTATGGTTCCGAGCATTCAATTTATCATTTATTTTTATGCTATTAAGTGGATTGATATATTTCCCTAAAGGTAGATATTATATTGCTGGTAATATTTTCTACACAAAATATTGCTGAACACTTTCAGATAAATAAGTCAAAAAAGCAGAGTTGCTTACATTGGATCATTTTAGTTGATTTTGCATTTTAACCTAGCTTTACATTTGAGAAGAGAGCTATAAAATGACATTCTATAATTCTTCTATTCATATTGTCCCAGCAAATAAAGAGGAACAAAGTCACTTTGTCAAAAAAATTCAGTATCAAATCTTATTAAAATGTGTAGAAATCTGCATATGAGGTTTTCTAAGTATTTACCAACTCTAATTGATGAAGCTAAATTTGGAGAAAGACATGCTTTTTTGTCTTCACAGTAGAGATGATAGAGCTCTACAAATTCTGGTGGCTCTTACAAATTGTGGCTCTATATTTCCATCAGGGAGGGTAAGCATGTCAAATAATGTTTAGATTATATACACTACTCCATTTAGGACTACTGTGCATGGTATGGTTGTTTAAACATTATTTTCCTCAATGGACTGTTTCTAACCAACGAATAGATTGTAAAGTTCAATGTTTTACACCATTTGAGAGAATATCACAGTGACTGGGGCGGGGAAGGGGTGGGGGCTCTATGTGCCCTCCTCTGAATATCAGGTGTCACTCCAGTACATCTGGCAACACGTACAATCTCACACATATGGTTAGAGTAGGACACTCCGGTTAGAAATGTTTTACATTATGAATCTCAGGAGAGAACCCAAAATGAAGACTTGCTGAACTGAAAGCATAGAGGATGGAGCTCGAAATAGAAAAGGGAGTCTAAATCATGTTATGAGAAAATGCCAACTAGTTGAATGAAATAGTTTTCCATCAGCTCTATTGATTCATCTATATTTTAAACAGACTTAATGCTGAATTGAAGTATTACCTAGGTTAAACATTTTGATATTAACACAAAATATATATCATATATATATGTATACATATATATGATATATATAAATTATATCATATATATGTATACATATATATGATATATATAAATTATATCATATATATGTATACATATATATGTGATATATATAAATTCTCTAAATTTTATTTTTCTTTCTAATATGGTGAATTAGTAGCAATACAAGGACAGAACATGAAGGCCTTTGCTGAGGGCTTGGCAGTTCTCCAGTTCCTGCTGCTAAATATTATCAGGGAATAAACATCAGAACCAAATTCCCCTAGTAATTTCAGTAATAACATTTCCTGAACATAGTTCATATTCTAATGCTTACAAAATTCTCTAAAGAAAGGGCAATGGACAACAACATTTATCAAATAGGGGAGAGGGTGGGTTATGTCTAGGGGACTTTGTTTTAAGCATCAAGCACACTGTTTTTCTAGATTGTTTTTAGGGATCAATAAGCATAGTAAAGTTTTCAAAAGATGCAATTACTCATACTTTTTATAAGGTCGGTTATCCATTTCAAAAGTATCATTATTATTGTGATGGCTGTAGCTTTTTTATTATTAGAGATAGCCTAGAAATAATAGTCACTGACGTTCCCCCCATGTCATGTCATGTCATGTCACAAGAGCCACTGTCAAAGTTATTATTTTATATCTAATTCCATGCTAAAGCAGATTACATTATAAAATGTTTGTACCTCCATGCATTAATCGTGAGTGGGTAGGCACTGGCTGCAGCATTTTTTTTTTTAGGGTTCATGAATAATACAAACAGTATAATGATTAAGAGGTACTTTAAAACCAGGCTTGGGTTCGAATCTTGTGTGATCTTGGGAAAGTTTAACTTCAGTACCCTCGTCCATCTATCAGAGGATAACGATGCCCTCGTGCTTGGGGATTAAGTGAGATAACACATATTTAAAAGCATAGCCTATGTTAACAATTCAAAAATAAATTAGTTACCAGTTAATAATAATACCAACAAAAACAAAAATCATCCATCAGTTTACCCTTAATACCTCTTTCCTCTCCTACAATGATTTTATAGATATTTACATATTTGTATAAATAATTGCATTATTCATTTCTCCATCTATATTGTCTGCTACTATACTAGGTTCTGCAAACTTTTAGAACTTTTAAACTGTATGTTAGCTATTACCCATCAAGACAGCTTACTCATCCTGCTCAGTACATCCTTATTTGAAAATCCATTTATTTCTATCTTCTCATGATAACCTCCGTAGAACTGAAAAGTGAGTGTAAAATGGAGACAAATACATTTGTGCTGTCTTTGCAGTGACAAGTTGGGTGTACCTGCAATAATGATAACCACTGTATAATTAATGAGCATTATGTCAGGGACTTATAGTTCCACTTAAACTATGAGGAAATTGTGATGATACACACTTTGCATCTAAAATTAACTCTGGCTATATCTTAAATTTCTGTCCCCACTTTCTCTTTGCCCTCATTTCTTGATTTAATTTTCACTCTGTTGTATAACCTTATATCTAAAATCTTTCCCTATATATAGGTTATGTTAAACACTGAAGAATAATCAATTAACTAATTTGGGACTCAAAGTAGTTGAGTAACTTACCTTTTCTACACTGCCCACACAATGCCAGGGACTCAGAGGTGAGAGGGAGTGTTATGGATTTCACGGCTCACATCCTCCCTGGCAGGGTTTGTTGCTTCCACACTAACTTTGCATTGCAACGAGTCATGTTGACTTAGATACCAATTTTGAGGGCTTGGACTATGTTACAGGTAAGACCTGGAGTTTGGGAAGCATGGAACACTCGTAGCTAA
>NW_011888889.1:3881284-3883680 GCF_000151845.1 Pteropus vampyrus | reverse complement strand
GTTCTGAAAAACATGCCTTATTAAAATAAGAGTACAGAGAAAATCTACTGGTTTATTTAATAACTTAACCACTATATTTGAGACTAGAAGAATTAACCATCTCCTTTCGTTCAGTTTTTCCATTTCTAAAATAAGATAGCATTTTCTTATAACCTGCTCATTGTACTTGTGTGTGTATCTGTGGTCACTCTCATGTTTATATATCTGAGGTCATTACCTTGACTTACCAAAATATCTGTTTCACTACTGCTTTCTGAATGAGGTGAAACATCAGTTGCTGGCATTTCAAAGTTGATATAATAAAAGGTTGACTTACGATTAGACAAACTGAACTCCATAAATCACGTCACAGTTTTTGGTGGAGGCTTAGATGTAAAGTATGTATTTTTATGTACTTAATCATATATCTCTTTGTTTTACACTGCACATTTTCAACATAACTTTAAAGATTCTTTCATTACTTGTACATCTGAAGGTTACATATACTTGTTTCATGTCCTCAAATATTAACTTGTTCCTTAGTGTAATGAAGGTAATCAGTGCAGCACGTTTCAAAGTGGTCCTACAATTTGTTCTGGAAACAGTCTTCATTTCAGCAGATTAACATTCATCTTCTAAAAGATATATTTAACTTCAGTTGTTTTCAGTGAAAGCAACAATGCTTAGAGAGACACTAATTTTAATTATTATTTTTTACCTAACACTTGCTGGTATGCTGTATCAAGTGTTGTAAGTAAGCCCTGATACATCCTATCTGCTATTTACATCCCTTTTCTCCACTCTGTAATTTTAAAAACAATAGAAATTAAGTTTCTAACATAATACACTCCTAAGATTTTAGCTCTATGTAGTTCTCTGAGCATTTGCATATCACTTTTTTCCTTTTATTTTCAAATATTTGCACGGGATCACTTGCCATCTTTTCATCAGAGTACAATATTCCCCAAGTACTGCCATATTTTCTCAGTTCTGGCTTCTCTGTGAACGTTTTCACTAAATCTTTAACATTCTGGAACTCAGATGTGCTCATTATATGTTCTTTTTTCTGTCCATATTGGATCAACTTTTAAATTAGGTGAACTAGTAATGAAACCAATTTAAACATCACAAAGATTAAAATGTTATTTTAATAAGAAAGTTTCAGGGAGCCCCAGGGTTGTCAGGACCCTCACATTAGAGACATTCTGTGAGGAAATGAGCTTGGGAGGCTATTGAGTGCTTTGAAATCCCAGACCAACCATGTGAACAATCTGAAAAATCAAGCCACTTAATATTTCTGAACTCTTGTCTTCTTGCATGTAGAAGGGGAGATAGTAACACCAACCTTTTAGACTGATACGAAGACTAGGTAAAATATTTAAAGAATGTGGCACAGAAATTTCTGTTAATCATAGAAGATTAAACACATGTTTTTATCTCTTCTGCCTCCCCGAACCTGAATTACAATGGCAATAAAAATAATAAAATTACATAAACTCCACAAGGGCAAAGAAAATGTGAGGTGAGATGGGGGGGGGACTGAACAGCCAATGGTAGATGTCAGATAATGGAGAAAGGGAGAAAGACTGAAAAAAGAATAAGGATTAATAATTCTGAGTGATTGAAAATAAATCACTAAGAAGAACATAGGAAACTAAGCAAATAAAAAAAAAACTGAGACAATACTAACTCCAGGAAAAATAAAAATTTTACAAAAATGAAATATAATCAAAGTACAAAATGACTAAACCTTATGCAATGTATAAAGATATAGTGATGCAAATGCTTATTATAGAATGTTACCTGAAAGAAATATAAAATTATATATGGACATTAAGAATGTAAGAGATTATTTTGGGAAGTGAGTTTTTTAAAAAAACAAGAACTATAATGTAAGTAGTGTATTTTGTTTGTAGCTGTAGTTCTGTAGTTTGTTTTTCATATATGAAGAGAATACTAAAAGAAATCTCTAATATCCCTCAATATCTGTTTATTAGTGTCCTAATAAACATCATTTGGTTAGGTTACCATTAATTTAATGTAACTAAATTAAAATTGTATAGCATATAAATAAATGCAGTTAACCATCCCTACCTCATGCATTAACACAGGTTCTCATGAAAATAAAATGTGAAGTGTCTCTCAATGTATAATTTGCATTTTGAGCTTTGAAAACTAGAACATATATTCATTGTACTTGATCTAGATCATCTTGAAGTTGTCTTCCAATAGTTAGATCTAAGATAGTATAAATCATTCAAAATATACGTTTTTTGCTAATAATAAAAACAGTATACCTAGTACATTGATATTGTTGGTAGAACAATAGGATAAAACCTGACTCACCTAAAACCTGTGAGAATCAGAATTTATCCCAAATTACCTCCTTCCTTCACAAAAAAAAAGAAAGAAAAGAA
>NW_011888889.1:3871818-3881109 GCF_000151845.1 Pteropus vampyrus | reverse complement strand
TCCCTGGAGTGGGAAGACTCTTTGGAGGGAAGGAGCTCCTGCTCTTGGGGAGGCACTTGGGTGTGGGAGGTAGAAATGCTGAAGAAGGATATTTCTTAATTTTTTCCAAGTAATATGCAGTCTAAACACTTGTCTCTGAATCCGCTGGACAAACTTTATTAAATATACATTATTCATTTAATCATAGTGGAGTTTGACCTGCTTTTCTGGGATTGCAGCAAAATGTTGAGTCTAGCCTCCTAAGTAGGAAAACTAAAACTCTCAGTTTGGTCCTGTAGTCTGTATTTACATTTGCTGTCTTGATGTCAATATGGGTACAGATGAATCACAAATTATAAAGTCACCTACTCCAAAGGCAAAGGCTAGGGCAGACATAAGGCAACCCACAAAAGACCATTTGAAAAAAAGTATTTTCTGTTTAATTTCTTTACAATAAGAACTTTTCCAAAATATAATACACACAGATGCCTTTTTAATAAAGTGAAAAAAAAAAAAATTCACCCTCTCCTTGATGACTTGAGTTAATACTTATAGTGACAATTGTTGGGATATGCTGAGGATTTGATGAGCATTAAGTTGATACAGGACACTGGGCTGAATAGCATATTGGTGGTTAATGAACTTCATTTTGAAAAAATGTTGCCTTGTTGTCAGCTTAATTGTTGCTCATTTGCTTCCTTTACATAAAAGTAAGTTAGGTATGTAGCTGTGTGACCACTTGGGTATTATAGCATGACTGCATTTCTTCTTGAATAATCAGCAAATTTAAGGTTAAAGCGGTCTTCTCCAGAGTGATAAGAATTGCAAGGCGTGCCCCTGTTGTCCTCACTATCCTCTGTCTAGTGACTATCAATTATTTTTGTTCGATTAATGCAAACCCTGAATTTACTGTATTCTGAGTCTCACTTATACTATGGTTAATATGTGTGAAGATGGAACGTGCTTCCTCATTTCAAGAGTTTGTCAAGTGACACTAACACTGTTCTCCACACATGCCTGGATACTCAACTTATAACTGAATTTCAGGCACGAGTTAATAAATTGAATGTTGAATGCCATAACAAGATTAAGTTCCAACATGTTAGCTTCCAAGAAAGAGAATGGTGATGGAGTCATATTACCTCTTGTTCCACACGCTGTCAAAGTCATCAAAAACCTGACTATGAAGGCAAAGAGAAGCAAGAACACAGAATAAAACTGCACCAGCGTTGAAACCAGGAGTACTACCAACCACATATCACAGACACACTGCTGTGTGAACCAAAGCAAAGAAAATCACAGGACACTGCACAAAATTTGCCTTCCCGAGAAAGTTGGCACAATGCTGCAGAAAGCAATTTGAAAAGATTCTATAAGTCTCTGTAAATATTCCCTGTTTGGAAGACATAAGTGCTGGTGATGCGGGCTCCTCTCTTAGCTTCAGGTCAGAGACTCTGTGGGCCAGACTAGACCAGGAAGTAACCATTATTTTTCACTTTTCATTGTTAACTAAACAACTAATTAATAGTGGTAATGTTTGAAGGATAACCCCTGCTCGTGTAAGAGATAAAGTCAAGGGAAAAGTGGATCCCAGAGACAGAGCCCAAATTTACCAAATAACTGCTTATCAATTTAGTGCAAATTCAAGAGTGGAGGATAGGTGTGTGGTATAAAAGGTACACAAAACAGTCTAACTTGACTTCGTATCAATGTGCTCATCCACCAGCACAGTCAAGATAACTTTGTGGACCTAGTATCAATGCAGTGGTTCCAAGTAACTTGGATAAAAAGCACAAGAAAGTCTCCTATAACCCTGCTTTTCATACTTTCCCAGGCCCCATATGCTCTGACTGACTCCACTTAATATGCTCTGGTTGGCCCGTCTGCTTTAAGGATAAGGTTTTAAATGCAAATTAAAACATCAGTGAAATATCACTTTTCACTTACATCATTGTTAAGTCTAAAAAACATTGAAAACAGCCAGCTTGAATGAGGTTGAATGAATGAGGCATCCTTAAAGACTACTGGTAGAACTGTCAACTACAAAAAAAAAAAAAAAAAAAATCTTCCTGGAGGGTAATATGGCAATCTGTTTCAAAATTCAAATGCATATTTACTGACCCAGAAATTCCACTGCTAAAAATACACACTAATAATCAGACAAGTGCTCAAAGATATAGTGCAAGAACTTTCTATTGATAATAGAGAATAATTAGAAACCAAAAAAAAAAAAAAAATACATCAATAGAGATCTGGAAACATTATGGGACACCATACAAAGGAATATAGTGTAGTCATTAAAAATAATTGTATATGGCTATATTTAGTTTTATGAGGAAAGCAATGTATTTGCAAGTGAAAAAAGCTACAAACAGCCGCCTCTGGAAAATATTCACTGAGCATAAGTCTGAAAGGCTCTCCACCAGAATAGAATGTTCATGGTAGTTATCCTGAGCTGTGGATTTATGAGTGATTTTCACCTCTTGATAAAATTATGTATTGTCTGGATATTTAATAAGGAAAATGCATTGCTTTTATAATATAAAATATAGATAATATTCACAATTTTTATATAGTTTTTAAATGGTCTGCACTTTCTTCATTGGGTATTGTATTGACACATACTAAACAGCTTTTGTACAAAATCTGATTTTCATACATTTTTCTGATAAGCAAATATTTTGAAAATTCCATGGACATGTAAGAGCTCTACTTTAAAGCATCATGTGACCAGTCTGAGCAGTAGTGTTTATTTCATTATTTGTTTGCATTCCATGTATTACTTTCTAAAACTTAATGGAGTCAGAAAATGGACACACTAATAAAATTAAGAAGGATAATTTTTAGTTATTACAATTGGGAAAAAGTAAAAATTGTTAGCTTTGTCAAACATATCAAAGTTAAAGTCTCAGACCTGCACTGGACTTAAGTCAGCCAGTTATTTTAGTGGTGAATTAATTGACTTGCACTTCCCTTTGAGAAGTCCCTTCTGAAATGCTTGGATCCATAAACCATGCTGAGCATAAAGTCATGTGACTTCATTCCTATTTCCATTGTCCTTACACTTTACCATGAGCCTTCCTCTCTACCCGCCCACTCACACACTGGAGCTGACTGAAACAAGATTCAACTGGGCTAATGAGAATCTCCTGGCCAGTGACTGGAATCAGAACAAAGCAATTGAAATTGAGTTGAAAAAATATATTTGAATTTTAGACACCCATTTCCATTTAGACACCAAAAAAAGAAGCAGAGGTGAGGACTTATTTTGATATTATAAGCTTCTCACCAGGCATAATTGTACTCTCTGCTTGGTTTCTGGAAGAGAGCATAACTTCTCCTTTTGGCTTAAGCTAAATTTGTGTGGCTTCCTACTATTTGCAACTGACTACTCTGGTGGGCAGCCTCTCAAACGGTTCCCAGTGATCCTCACCTTTGGGTATTCAACCCTGTGTAATTCATTCTCTTGGAATGTACACTGGATTTACTAGTTCAAACTAACAGAATACAGCAGAAGTGGTGGGCCCTGGATGATGGGCTCTACTGGCTTTTAGTTTAGATTCTCTCTGTGTGTCTCTCTGTCTCTTTGTCTCTCTCCCATCTCTATCTCTCTAATTCTGTATGTCTTTCCGTCTTATCTCTATCTCTGTCTCTTCCTCTCTGTTTATTTCTCTCTCACACAGAGTCCAGCCACCATTAGAGAAGTCCAGGCTATTCTGCTGGAAAGGCCTGGGAGGATGAGGAGACATACAAGGGACTATGGAGTCCCTCAGCCAATATCTAACACCAACTGCCAACCAGGTGAGTAAGCGTCTTAAAAAAAAACCCTCCAACCCTAGTCAAAGCTTCAGATGAGGCAGCCTCAGCCAGCAGTGTGACTCCAAGAGACCCTGAGCCAGAACCATCGAGCTAAGCCACTCCCAGAATCTGGACCAATAAATAATAAATATTTGTTATTTAAGACACTAAATTTGGGGTAATATGATATGCTGCAATTGATTAAAAATATACGATCTCTTATGGAAATAACTCTTCTCTTGTGGAAGAAATGAGTAAGATTAAATAATTATCAGTGAAAACATTAAAAATTATGTTGAAAAACTTAAGGTCCAAATAGGAATTTTGTAATTTTTAGCCCTCAGGGGGGAAAAAATATATATACATATTTATATATATAATCTATATAAATATATATAAATCTATATAAATATATAATATATACACAAAATCTATATAAATATATAATATATACACAAAATAAGCCAACTATATGATGAAATTGCTTTTTAATAATATTTCAGATTAAGGAACAACACAGATCCATAGGCAGTATCAATGAGATCTAAGCACTGAATAAATATATTGAATGAATAAATCAGCAAGTAAATAAATTCTCCAACAATAACTGCTTTTCCAACTCTATAACTATCCATCAATATACAAACTTTATTATCCTCAGAGAACCCTTGGTTGCGAAATTATCTTTTGTGATATAACCAGTTACTCTCTATGGTAACAACATCCATTAAGGGAAAAGGATTTTAAAAGCTGAATATCTGAAGTGACATTAAACTGATCTCAAAAGCCTTTGGAACTGTGGTTGAGGAAAGCTTTCAAGTGAAAACATGAAAGTATCATAGAATCATTAAGATTATTTTATTTACTTGTTAAATTTGAATTTCTTTTTTGAGAGAATCACTTTTGAGGGTTATTTTTGTTTGTTCTTTGTTAAAAAGTGAGGTATCCTGAAGTAGCTTGAAAGTAACTCCTAATAATGATGGTATCAAGCTGTTAGGAATGCTGTTCGGAATTACAGAATCACAAGAAACATGTAGCTTTTCTACGATTGGAAGAATAAAGCAAAGTAAGAATACTTAAAGAACGGTGAGCTCAGTGTCAAACAGATATGTAAAGAAAGAGGAAGTGGATATTTCAGGATTAACAGAATAGCAGCAGTAACACAGCAGCACAGTACTTAGAGGACTACCAATGGGAAATAAATGTCCTGGAGAAAGAGTTGGAAAAACCAGTGCGTAGTGAGATCCAGACCCTGGGTAAAAGCAGACTTTTTCTAGTTCCCAGCCACAGATGTCAAAACAGATTATAGCAACAAATGACAGAAGAGCAATAAAAACAGTTATCTTATCATCAATTTGAGGAAATGAGAAGGCCTTGAGGGGAATGGGGAGGATATAAATCACATTCATTTGAAATAACTTTAGTTTCTTTTTAGATATGTTTAACTCACCAGCTCAAGAATTGTATTGAGGCTGTGCCATAGTATATATATGTTATTTGCAAATGTTTTTTTGTTTGTTTAATGTCACAATTGAGAACACTAGTGTATCATTTGGAGCAAATGTATCTGAAACCAAGTATGTCTTACTGGTCTCATGACAGCTCTAGTGATCCCCAGGCTAAGGAAGTTCATGGCAGATGATGGGTAATGAGGCTACTTGGTAGAGGAAAGGAAATGTATAAATTTGGAGTCCTGCCTTGTATTCTCTAAGCCTCAAGTGAATGAATATATGAAACTGCAAAACAGTAGAGTTTTTGTTCTGTGGCCACCAGTAAGTTACCGAAAGTATTTTGTCTGAACCAAAGAATACAGAAAATAATTTGAGAGATTGTTTTCTCAGTACTCCCAGGGATTGTGTATAACTCTTACCATTCTAGATGTATAGGAGATAAGAGAATTCATTACATAGAATGTATGGCTCAGGCCATCAGGGGCTAATTAGTTCTCTTGCAAACCCCGTTGTATGGTTGGATTAAAAATAAATTTTAAACTTTTGAGTTGCTGAACCAAAGTAAATGTCTAATATATAGTATGCATAAGAAATATATTGAAAGCCATGTTTGTGCCAAAGTGGAATTTGCTCACCCTATTTAAAACCAGAGCGTTCTAAAACTAACTCCATCACCTCAGTAATGCGAGAATACCAAAGCAGCTCCCCAGATACAGAGATACAGCTCACAGTCTATTTTAGTGAGTTTTCACTAGTCTTGCTAATAAAATCCCAGTGGCTTATAACAACCAAGGTGTATTTCTCATTCACAGCACCTGTTGGCTATGGGTCAGTTGCTTCTTTGTTCCTTCTGTCTCTTTATTGGGAGAGCCACGTTAAAGAAGGATCCCCTATCTGAAATACGTTGTTTTCTGGAGAGAAAAAGCAACGATAGGACTACAAGATTTATGCTCAATTTCGGCATGCATTGGCTGGACAGTCACATGCACAAGACTCACATGAAGGCATGTAGGAAGTATACTCCCCTTATAAAGCGGGCCACCAGAGAGGGGACATGCAGGGATAGGCCCCAGCACTCAGGACAGCAAATATGTTGAGCAAATAATACCATAGAGTCAGAAAAAGCAAAATACTGTTTGTATCTTGCCCTGTCTGAGTTACAGGTGGTCAACAATTTGTACAGAAAATTGGAGGAAGTAAGCATTCTTCAGAAACTATTGAAGAAGACATTGCATTTAAAGTTGAACTTTAAGCAATTACAAAAACAACAACAACAAAAAAAACACCTGGGAATATTTTGTTATTCAACTGAGACCTTCAGTCAAGACTCTATCCACACAGTTTCATATATACAGCTATAATTTTGTATTTATTGATATATATATTTTGTATTTATTGATATATATATATTTTGTATTGATATATATATATATCAATAAATACAAAATTATAGCTGTAGCATTTGACACACATCTAGGTTAAAAAGAGCTCGTTATTTAATCTACAAGGTGACTAGTGTGATTTAATATTTTTCATGAGTAGTATGGAGAAAAAATTTTAATATTTTATGCTAAAACCCACTGAAGCATACTCAGAATGCTAAGGAAAGGTAATAGTTCTTCTCATTTAGAAATTCGTTTGGAACTTATAACTCATTTAGTTCATGTGGAAAATACCTTGATAGATTCTTTGAATAAAAATGATGAGACCTCCAGGGCATGGTCTACAAAATAAAGGTAGAGAAATTAAAATTTCCCAAGGACAACTTTATGTTGGAGATGGAAGGTGAAGGACTTAGGGATATGGAGACCAAGAGAGATGAACGAAGGTCTAGGGAGGGAGAAAGACTCTAGAAATATGATGCAAAGTCTGAGCCTAAGGAAGGTGTAATCGGTCTGTATCAGGTAATGGAAGATAATTTTCTAGGACCAGTGATATCTGACATTGAATTTGGGGTTGAATCCTATCTATTTATTCTTACCTTACTTGACCCACTGATATTGCAATCTATAAACTCTAAGCCTGCCACAATTCTGTGCTGATGGGCTGAGAATGAAAAGAGAGAAGATGTCCAGCATGGACTAGTAAGAGAGAACAGTAGCCACAAGATATGAGGTGTTTCTAAAAACTTTGTATCAAAATATGCATAACATAAAATTTACCATTAAGCATACAGTCCAGTAGTCTTAAGGACATTCACATTGTTGTATAACCAATCTCCAGAACTCTTTCATCTTGCAAAACTGAAACAATACTCATTAAACTTGCTGTGAATTTGACTACCCTAGGTACCTCATATAAGTGGAAACAAATAGTATTTGTCTTTTTATAAATGGCTTATTTCAATTAGTGTAATGTCTTCAAGGTCCATTCTTGTTATAGGATGGGTCAGAATGTCCTTCCTCTTTAAGGCTGAATAATATTTCATAGTCTGCATATACCATATTTTGTTTATCTCATCATTCATTGACGGACACTTGGGTTGCTTCCACCTTTTGGCTATTGTGAGTAATGCTGCTATCAGCATGCATGTGAGATGAGAATTTTGAATAGGAGCTAGTCCATTAGCATAGATTGACCCAGCAAAATAACCCTGTTTTCCAAGAGGGTCAGCTTTGAAAGAGTGAAAATCAGACGTGAGTTATTCCTGTAATTTTTTTTCTATTACATCCATCCATTACAGAACTTGTCTGAGCTTTGTAAATAACATATTTTCATATGAAAACTATCTATTAATACAGACATTTCCACTTAAATGACCAAAAAAAAAGTCAACTAAGATACTTGCATTGTATTTAGTTGACAAAATATAAGTATGGCATGACAAATAGTTGATAATTAAGAAATGATGAAGAAAGAAAACAGGCAAATAGCTTTGACTTTTGATTATAGAGATTCGCTATAACAAAATCAGTTTATCTTGAATTATTTAATCTTACACTCTGAACAAAACTTGTGTAGAACAAAAACACCTACAACATTTTGAGTGTTTCATTTTATTAATTCATAAGAGCAAAAATTTTTTTAAACCTGATATGATGATGGACAAATAACTGAAGACATGCTCATAGTTTTACATTATTCAATAGAGTAAAGAAAGATAAAGAAATAAGCAAAAATTTTTCAAAGCAGCCCAAAGTCTTCTAGTCAGCACCTATCCTAGCCCTCACAAAGAGAACATTTTAAATTGAGTTATTGGAGAAAATGACATTCGAGTTTTACTAAATTGATCCTTTTCTTTATCACAAGCTACATTTAAGTTACTTTCAGAGATAGCCATATATCTTTCAGCTTCAAGGAAGATGGACAGATTTTTTATGACTCAGTTCTGTTTCCAAAGTGTCTTGTCAGACAATATTAATATAAGAAAAGAGCTTCCTCTCTCCAACATTTCACAAGCCATACCTTAAAAGCATTGGTCTTTGAAATCACACTCAGTCTAGAATTGCATTGCATTTTTCATGAGAATTAGGAAAATCCTGGCTCTCTGAAATGAATTATTTCCAGGAATCTTTATCGTCATCCTCTGACCGCACTATTTCTGTATATTTCTCCTCTTATTGTCTCTCTAATACTTTAATTATTTATTAGGCTTTTATAGCATCTTACCTCTAAAGAATTCAAATACTATATGGAGACTTTTTAGCAGTACAATTTTGTAAATATTTCCTAAGCATTATTCTACAATAGTAAAGCAACAATGAAACAACAGAAATAGCCAAAATAAAGATGCAGAAAATGAAGATGAAACACAGAAGAAAGAAAAGCGGCGAGAGTAGGCAGCAGTATATTTCATATTCGGTCTAACTCCTTTAAAGTACTATTCTAAAATTATGTTATGCTCACCTATATCTCCTAGGCATACTGTGACTGGATCTGGAGAAAGATGACCAAGGAACTCTTGGCCATTTGTTTTTTCCTGTTGCGGTTATGTATCCTTTCATATGTAACAGGTCTTACTCAGGATTATCTTTGAATATCTACATCCATATTACTTTTTATTCTTGGCTTACACTTATATAACATTTACCATGTGCTAGCCACTGTTCCAAACACTTTATAA
>NW_011888889.1:3850001-3870738 GCF_000151845.1 Pteropus vampyrus | reverse complement strand
TTCTTGTTATAGGATGGGTCAGAATGTCCTTCCTCTTTAAGGCTGAATAATATTTCATAGTCTGCATATACCATATTTTGTTTATCTCATCATTCATTGACGGACACTTGGGTTGCTTCCACCTTTTGGCTATTGTGAGTAATGCTGCTATCAGCATGCATGTGAGATGAGAATTTTGAATAGGAGCTAGTCCATTAGCATAGATTGACCCAGCAAAATAACCCTGTTTTCCAAGAGGGTCAGCTTTGAAAGAGTGAAAATCAGACGTGAGTTATTCCTGTAATTTTTTTTCTATTACATCCATCCATTACAGAACTTGTCTGAGCTTTGTAAATAACATATTTTCATATGAAAACTATCTATTAATACAGACATTTCCACTTAAATGACCAAAAAAAAAGTCAACTAAGATACTTGCATTGTATTTAGTTGACAAAATATAAGTATGGCATGACAAATAGTTGATAATTAAGAAATGATGAAGAAAGAAAACAGGCAAATAGCTTTGACTTTTGATTATAGAGATTCGCTATAACAAAATCAGTTTATCTTGAATTATTTAATCTTACACTCTGAACAAAACTTGTGTAGAACAAAAACACCTACAACATTTTGAGTGTTTCATTTTATTAATTCATAAGAGCAAAAATTTTTTTAAACCTGATATGATGATGGACAAATAACTGAAGACATGCTCATAGTTTTACATTATTCAATAGAGTAAAGAAAGATAAAGAAATAAGCAAAAATTTTTCAAAGCAGCCCAAAGTCTTCTAGTCAGCACCTATCCTAGCCCTCACAAAGAGAACATTTTAAATTGAGTTATTGGAGAAAATGACATTCGAGTTTTACTAAATTGATCCTTTTCTTTATCACAAGCTACATTTAAGTTACTTTCAGAGATAGCCATATATCTTTCAGCTTCAAGGAAGATGGACAGATTTTTTATGACTCAGTTCTGTTTCCAAAGTGTCTTGTCAGACAATATTAATATAAGAAAAGAGCTTCCTCTCTCCAACATTTCACAAGCCATACCTTAAAAGCATTGGTCTTTGAAATCACACTCAGTCTAGAATTGCATTGCATTTTTCATGAGAATTAGGAAAATCCTGGCTCTCTGAAATGAATTATTTCCAGGAATCTTTATCGTCATCCTCTGACCGCACTATTTCTGTATATTTCTCCTCTTATTGTCTCTCTAATACTTTAATTATTTATTAGGCTTTTATAGCATCTTACCTCTAAAGAATTCAAATACTATATGGAGACTTTTTAGCAGTACAATTTTGTAAATATTTCCTAAGCATTATTCTACAATAGTAAAGCAACAATGAAACAACAGAAATAGCCAAAATAAAGATGCAGAAAATGAAGATGAAACACAGAAGAAAGAAAAGCGGCGAGAGTAGGCAGCAGTATATTTCATATTCGGTCTAACTCCTTTAAAGTACTATTCTAAAATTATGTTATGCTCACCTATATCTCCTAGGCATACTGTGACTGGATCTGGAGAAAGATGACCAAGGAACTCTTGGCCATTTGTTTTTTCCTGTTGCGGTTATGTATCCTTTCATATGTAACAGGTCTTACTCAGGATTATCTTTGAATATCTACATCCATATTACTTTTTATTCTTGGCTTACACTTATATAACATTTACCATGTGCTAGCCACTGTTCCAAACACTTTATAAACATCAACACCAAAATATCCTATAAGGTAAACACTATTAGCCTCATTTCAGAGCTGAGGAAACAAGCACAGCTACTAAGTGATGGATCCAAGGTTCAGCCTCAAGGTTATCTCCATCAGAAGCCATGCTGTTGACCATTACACTAAGCCACATTTATATATGCTCTTAGGCTAGAAAATATTAATATTGGAACCCACTTAACTAACTTTCTTTCACTCTATATTCTTTGACTTTATGGTTTCTTTTCCCTTCATTCAATCTTGAAGTTACAATAAAAATATTTGATGATTTTACTTATATTATTTCTTAAAGAAAAAGGTTTAATATGTATTGCCTAACTAGAGATCCTAACATATTACTGTTAAATTAATAATTTATTTGTTTAGAGTTATCTTTAGCTGCCTATTTTTGTTATATTGATCTTGAAGATTCTTTTAACTTTTAAAAATCTGTTACTTGGGGAAATTTGCACTTTAATAAGTTAAACACAAATAAAATGTGGCAAGCAAAGGTTTAAGGAAATAGTAAAGTAAGTTTTATTGTCCAGGGAAATATTTAACTTCCTATACCATGGTTTGCCGTTTCTGTAATTGAAATATCCTATTTGACATTGTCTCAATAAATGATAAGCTATTTAATTCAATCACATATCTTGATTTCCAATAAAAAATACTGTTGTGGTCAGAGGAAACATCTAAATGATAGTTAAGTAGGATGATTGAGAGGTTAATCATACAAAACAAGTTTTAGATGGCAACTGAAAACTTTCTGTCAATATAAGTAATTGAGGATCAGTAATTAAATTTCTCCACATGTTAACTGAAGTCATTTTTCCTTAAGTAATATTATATATTTGTTCTCTGATTCAGCTTGTCTATCTGCCCATCATCCAAAGTTTGCTGGTCACTTAAGAATTCCATGCATGCACGGGAATCATAGAATCATGACTGGCCCATTCCTGGTCAATGACACCTTAGATCTTGAACTTTAATTTCATTTATTCAGTCAGTCCATCAGTCACTTATATGACAAACACTGAGAACCTACTCTTTCCCAGAGATATAAAGACAAAAGGGAAAAGTAGGATTCCATGGCTTTGAAAATGTCACATCTGGTAGGAAAATAGATAAACAAATGGAAAATTTTTATACTTGCTGAGTTAAGATATCTCTCAGAGACCATTCTTTTCCTACAGATTAAATTCTTTCTTGTGTGCCAGTTCCTAAACTGTTTTCTTATTCAACAGACTAAAATTTGATGACCCAATTTAAACTAAAGAATCCACTAGGCACAATGTGCTTTTAATTGTTCTAACCATTCTCTTCCAAAAGCATATAGAAAAATTCCTTATATAAAAATAGATATTTGATAGTTCATTAATTTGAAATACATAGCTTCTAAATAACTCAGTATGAAGGCTTATAGGATGTCCATATAATATTTCTAAGTTCTCTATCAGAATAAAAAAAAAAATCAAACAGTTTTGATATGGATTTTACAAAATGAAAAAAGAGGTAGGAAATGGCAAAACATCTGTAAATTATTTAATCCAACAAAAAGAGATGTGCTCATATATAATGCTATGAAGTGCTTTGGAAAAGTGAAAATGACAAAGTTTAGATTATTTGGAGTGACCTGTATTCTAAATGTTGAATTAATTATATAGTTGATATTTATACTAACAAATAAAATATTATGAGTCTATGAAATATAAAAAAAAGTAAGAACAATAATTTGAAACAACAGCAAGACAGCAGAACCAATTTTACCTAGAAGAAAGATAAAGAGAATGACCTCTAAATACTTTGCTGTTGGAGCCAACTCTCTAAATACAGATATTATCTGCTACCTACTTTTTTAATTAAAAAAAGATAAAGTAATTTTGAGGTAATTAGTTTTCCTGCATTATAATAATCAAAGAAGTATATTTTAAAAGCTTAAAGTAAAAAAGGGATTTTGTAGGGTAAGAGAACTCAGTAGCAATTCCCAATAGACTTGCTCAGCCTTAGGAAAAAGTACATCATGCTTGAGTAACTAGCTGAAAACAGATCTAGAAACACAAAAACCCATCTATGTCCTTGCTACCCTGAACAAGCCGTGTCCCATCTGATCTCAGAAGCTAAGCAGGGTTGGGCCTGGTTAGTACTTGGATGGGAGACCACCCAGGAAGACCAGGTGCTGTAGGTGTAAAAATAAATAAATAAATACATAAAATTAAAAAAATAAGGGATTGTAAGCTGACAAGGTCCTTGCAATCTGTGAGGTCAACCAAGGGTTGCCGTACCTAAAAAATAAATAAATAAATAAGAAAAGAAACATAAAACCTTTCTCTATTTAAAATGTTTAATTGCTTTTTATTTAATTTCATCATGTACATGAAATAACAGGTTGATCTCCTTATAATGTAGGAAGCGCCAACTGAAAGGACACCAGCATTCCAGGGACATTGTGCTCTGATAATTCAAAGGCTGAAAGCTAAATCTCTTTTTATCTGGAGATCCAATGGGGCATCACATAAAAGTTCAATTGACCCAAGATTTTTCTGCAGCAGTAAACTTTTTTCCTACCAGTTAGAAGTTCTGATTCCACTTTGAATAATTTTTGCCTCTTAATTTGGTCAAAACCATAGGGGCTCATAGGAAAACCTTTATTTAATACCATTGGAAATCATGAGCAATTGTATATTCATTTCCCATTTGGTTTTTCTCTTCCTTCCTTCCTTCCTTCCTTCCTTCCTTCCTTCCTTCCTTCCTTCCTTCCTTCCTTCCTTCCTTCCTTTCTTTCTTTCTTTCTTTCTTTTCTTTCTTTATTTATTTTCTTTATTTGTAGCCTAGGTTCAAAGAGGTCACTGATAACCAAATCAATTGAACAGTGTGTTTTTTTACTCTATCAGGAAGGAAAAATATCCTGATCCCTTGCATATTCTTTGTGTCAGCAAAGGGAACTAATATCTTCCAAATGGAGGTTTCTATATTAGAAAAGCCAACAGTTATACAAAATAAACTGCAAAAGCCAGTTAAGCAAAATTAAATCATTCAACATTATTTTTTGTTTAGTGTAAAGGGAAAAATCCTTTTCTACTCTAATTTTTTTTTCTGAAATAGAAACCAAATGTTTTATGCACATGACTAGTGGAAAATACACAGAATTAGCAGTTAGGAGATTAAGCAAAACATTTAATCACTGTAGGTCTCAGAATATTGTTATAAAATCTTAAAATAAAATATAAAGATTTTCCTCAAATTTACATGCACAACCCATTTGTATGTGTGCTAATGAAATATCAAAGAAATCTCTATCAGATCTCAAAAGAAGTGCCAATTCCTGACAAATACACTTGGTCTATTAAAAAAATCTTCCTAGAATAAAATTTTACCTTTACTGAAATATATAAAAGCATGTTCAGTGTGTGCTTTCTCTCTTCAGAACATTTGGCAAAAGCAAATATTTTTCAAAATCATGCAATATCACAGACATACATTTTACTTGAATTATTCACAGCAATAAATAGAAAGTTTTATTGCTAAGATGTGTGCCTAAACAGTAAAGTATTTACACTACTAAAAACTGATTATTAGCAGTTAAAGTCAAAGAAGTCATTACTTTAAACTTATTTCTCAACTGAGGGTGCATAACAATATTGCAATGATTTACCCATTACAACATTAAAAATAGACATGGTCAACCAATTTCTTCTCATTGGAGTCTAAGAGATTGTATGTGGTCCCAAGAAAAAAGCAGTACATCTAGGACTTAAAAGACCAGATTTGCTGCCATAAGCCTGACTTCCTGTTTGCGTGACATTGAGCAAATTTCTTAATGTATCTAAGTCTCAGTTTTTGTATATATGAAACAGGATGATAGTATCATTTAATGTTTCTGTGGTGACTAAATGAGACAATATCAAACACATAACACAGTACCTGGCACATATCTATAACATACTTATTGTCAAGAATTGTTACGCAGATCTCTTTAACTGCAGGCTAAATAGAGAAGTGCCTTGTTTATTATAATATGTAGTATATCTTCACTAAGTTGTATGTAAACCAAAGAAGCTAAAATGCAATGGAACAGATTAGAAAGCCCCAAAATAAACCAATGCATATAGGGTCAACTAATTTTTGACAAGGGTGCCAAGAGTACATAATTGAAAAGGATTGTATCTTCAATAAGTGATATTGGGAAAACTGAATTGTCACATAGAAAAGAATGCAATAGGACTGTAATTGTACACCATACAGAAAAATCAACTCAAAATAGATTAAAAAGTTAAACATAAGATGTGAAACCATAAATCTTCTGAAAGAAAACATAGAAGAAAGCTCCTTAATATTGTTCTTGGCAATGAGTTTCTGCACAGCAAAGAACACAATCAACAAAATGTAAAAGCAAACTACAGAATGAGAGGAAATATTTATAAAGCAACTATCTGTTAAGGAGTTAATATACAAAATATGTAAGGAACTAATAAACCTCAAAAGCAAAACAAAACAAAACAAAACGAAAAAAAAAAAAAAACCTGAATTAAAATGGGCAAAGTACACAAATGGTCATATGTCCAAAGAAGACATACAAATGTCCAACAGGTATATGAAATGATGCTCATCATCACTAAATATCAGGGAAATGTCAATCAAAACTACAAGAAACCACCTCACACCTGTTAGGATAGCTATTACCAAAAAGTCAAAAGATAACAAATTCTGGAGAGGATGCGGAAGATAAAGAGAACTCTTAAATATTGTTGATGGGGATGTAAATTGGTACAGCTGTTATGGAAAATAGTATGAAAGTTTCTCAAAAAAATAAAAATAGAACCGTCATATGATCCAATGCTCTAACTTCTTGGTGTATATCCAAAGGAAATAGAATAACTGTCTCAAATAACTATTTACACCCACATGTTCCTTGCAGCATTATTTAAAGTAGGCAAGATATGAAGACAATCTAAGTATTTATTGATGGATAAATGGATAAAAAAAATATGTGATATATCATCTTTAAAAAAGAAGGAAATTCTGCCATTTGTAACAACATGCATTGACCTGGAGGATATAATGCTAAGTTAAATAACTCAGACACAGAAAGACACATACTTTATGATATCACTTATATGTGGAATCTAAAAAAATTAAACTTCTGGTAATAGAGAAGAATATTAGTGACCATTCTGGGAGTAGAGGAAATGAGGAGATACTGGTCAAACTTTCACTTATAAAATGAATAAGTTCTGGAGCTCCAATGATGACTGTATGAACAATAGAGTACTGTGTACTTTGCTGAGAATAGATCTCAAGTGTTCTCAACATACTTGAAAACAATAGCTATGTGAGGTAATAGATATATAATAGATAATAGGTTTATTGTGTTCATCATTTTACAATACACACATATATCAAAACACCACATTATACACCTTAAATGTTCACAATTTTTGTTACTCATATCCCAAAAGCTGGAAAAAATAAATTCTAAGATACACATTTTTAAAAAGCTCATTTTTTATGTTATTCTTGGAGATTAATTTGAAAATAATACTTGGTAGTGCACAGAGCATTCTCTAATTGTCATGTCTGTAAATATAGAATGGTGACTAGACAATTTTTAAGTGGTATTTATAATTTTTCTCAGACACAACTTCTTCATGAATAGGCATTTTATTTAAATATTCTTTTTAGCTTGCACTTCAGTTATGGGTCGTCATTAATCGTACTGCATATTCTAGAAACAGATCTAATTCAATGCATGTTAAAAGTGCAAAACACTGTCTGAGTCACAGATAAATGAAATGTCCTGAATTCTCTGGTTGGGAGCCTAGCAACACTCATTAATAAATAAACTGCTAGGTCTAGTAGGGTGGGTGCAGTAAGAGAATACAAGGTAAATTCACATTATATCTAGCTGGGGCTTCAAGGTTTAGATAGTTCATTAGATAGGCAGAATTTAGATAAATGGAGAAAGAAAAGGACTCCTCAGTGAGGAGGATTGCAAAACCAAGGAACAAAGTTTAAAAGGAGAAAAGACACATCAGAAACAGAAATTAGTGAAATTTGAGTGAAGAAGGGCTAATTCCAGGTAATAGAAAGATCATTTGAGGCTTTACTGTGGACAGCGTTAAACACCAAGATGAAGAGTTTAAACTCACTAAAATTTACTGTTCACATGAACTTTGAAAATCATTGTAAATGAATAACAAAAAGGAATTCTATAATTAAGGATGAAAGGTTTTCTTATTATCCACATTATAATGAATACACTACCAAATTTTTTGTTAAATGAAAGTTCTTATATGTTGGAGTCAAAGCTTAATTTTAAAGGTCTGATAATTTAAAACAGAGAGATTTTATGCTCATCTGCCTTCTACATTGTGACATGAAAGTTACTCTCTAGTGATGTGTTAATGGAAGCCACAGCCAAGAGTTATCTCTTCCATTAACCATAGAATTATCCTTTTCTTTTTTATTTAAAGTACAATATATTATATTTTAAATTCTAAATACACTGATTTCTTATACATTTCACATATATAAATATTTGGCATTTGGTGGCAAAATAGTTTAATTAAAAAGTCTCACGTAATGTCCATGTTGAAAAATGCTTTATGAATATGCCAAGTTTTCAAAGATTAACTTTTAAACATATTAGCTATATGTTAAAAGCACCATGGAACTTACAAAGAAACATTTCATAGAAAAATAATTGTGATCTAACTAAATTGTTCACTATTAGTGTACAATTTAAAGTAGATGATTGAAAAATATACTTTGAAAGATTTACAAATATAAAATGCTTTTCTCTTCACAAGGTAGTAGACTCATTTCCTCAGTAGTCAAACCTTATCAAAAGAAAAGAAAACAATATGTTAACAGCTCTTTAAGTATCATGAGGCTTACTCTGAAGAATAACTTGGAGGTAATTATTTTTCTTTCCATGGATAGCAAATTCCAAGCTCTTAAAAAAACTTCATGAAATCAAATATGAGCCATAGTTGAAATAAAGTAACTATAGAATTATGAACGTATTCTAAATGAAGGAAACCCAACATGACAAATAAAGAGTATGTCAATGTGCACAGGTGGTTAAATTTAAGCCAATGAGAGAGCAGGTAGAAGGACATCCCTCTCACAGCAACTTAAATTCTACCAATTTAATCATAAGAGAACGACAAGAAATCAAGGACAACTGGCAAAATAGAAACAGGTTTGGAAAGCATATACTCTAATCATTACCAAGAGCAAGTAAAGGTACATTTGTCAAACAAAGTGAGAAGGTAGGAAGAAAGTCTGAGCTAAAATGGTTCCTACACAACAACAGCACTGCAAGATTGTAAAATAACTGGACTATTTCACACTAGACCATACAGGCCATTGTGAGGCAGGACAGATAGCCAGAAGATGATCCTCCCTCCTCAGGATACGGCTCTGGAAATTTTTTCCCTTCTTCAAACTTCCCCATTTTAGTCCCTAAAAGAGAAGATAAGCCAAAACGGTCTTTTCCAGTTTAGATGCCATCTTTGGCCAAGGCATGACCTTTGGCTAATTACAATTTTATAATCTCATCCATATTGCAAATAACTGTGGCTCCCATCATGTACCTGATACCATTGCAATTTTGAAAACAGCATATGGGGAAGAAAGCAGGATACCGAGCTCCCCACCTACCGGGAAGAGACAACGAGGCTGTCAGTAGCATATTTCTGGGCCCTGGCCCCAAGAAGAACAAAAGCCCATAATCCAGAGATCCTCATGGGCCTCTCCAGGCATCCTTGCTTGCTTCTCTCTTTCTCACTCTCTCTCTCTCTTTCTTTCTCACTCACTCTCCCTTTCCACGTCCTCTCTCTGAGTTCACACACGCCCCCCTTTTGAATGTGTACTTTCACTTCAATACACCTTGTGCTTTCATGCTTGCCCTCAAATTCTTTCTCAAGGCATAAGACAAGAATCTGATCACTGGAGCTTTGAGCTCTCCCGCAACAACTGAATATGCCAATACTGACCACAGAACTGAAATGTACATCAAAATGTTCTATTTAATAGACTGGCTATATTATATCCACATTTTTTCCTACATGGTATAAAACAATTAAAATCGATTACAAAAGATCACTTTTCCAGATCCCTCTTTTCATTCCTACATTCAGACAAGCCTTTACACAGTCATTAAAAAAAAAAAAAAGTCATTTAAAAAAATGATTCTGGTCATGATAACAAAGAAAGACCATTAGCCTCTAGTCCAAGAGAACTAAAATTATTATAATGTCACTAAAAACGGGGACCTATTCTTTAAAGAGTAAATATTCATTTTACTCTTTCTAGTTTACCTTAGTATTACAAAGATGCAGAAAGCTATTGACTTTCATAGATATATAAATAACTTTTGATTTATCTGTCTCACTGGCTACTTCAAAACTGTGATGTAAAGCTGTTATAGATGCTTCAGTTTAACATGTTGATAAACTGACTTGATATGCTCTTTTATGAAATAATATTTGCAACATTATGTGCATTGGTGCTTAGAAACATGTCCTGAAAGTAAGATTTAGCCCCCAAATTACCCAACATCTGCTCTTTTATTTTGCTTTGTTTCATGTAAATATTGTCTTTGATTAAAAGCAACACTCATTCTGATCTAGGTATGAGAGTAATCACAAATGTAGCATAGATGCAAAGGACAAGGTAATAATAAAAAAGAGAGCAAAACAAAATGTCAGTATACTGTTAGCTGTGGGTTTCAGTAAACTAAACAATAAAATAGGTAGTAAGTATACTCAAAAGAAAACAAATTTACACTCTCTCTCTCTCATACACACACCCCTCCCTATCTCTTGATTAGCAATACTAATTTATTCTTTAAAATCATGCCACTTAATAAAAAGTCATTAAATGAAAAAATATTTCCATTAATTTTAATTGCAAAAAATTATGATGTGTTTCATTTCAGTTCAAAATACCCAAACAACTTTCATAGAGTAAAAACTATGCCCACTGAATAATGAAAATAAGTTACGTGAATGATAATTATAATTTGAAAGAAAATAGTTTTTATATAAAATAGAATAAGGCTTTATTGTATTTCTCTTTACTTTTTGTATCCTTTTTCTTCACCAACTTTCAATCCTTTGAGTTCATAATTATCTTTTATTCAAACTGTACTACTGCACAGAAAAACACCAAAATGCTAAAATAAAGACTAAATGTGAGAAAG
The DNA here is from genome assembly GCF_000151845.1 of Pteropus vampyrus. Classification (NCBI taxonomy): domain Eukaryota; kingdom Metazoa; phylum Chordata; class Mammalia; order Chiroptera; family Pteropodidae; genus Pteropus; species Pteropus vampyrus. The sequence continues at coordinate 3,859,838 of NW_011888889.1, read as the reverse complement.
CTTAGATGCCCGAAGAAAATAGTGTGTCCATCAGACTGAAAATCTTCTCGACATACACTTGGCAAAGCAAAATACTTTGGCTCATACAAACATAATGTGAAATTCAGATCTGTTTTGATATATTCTGATTAGAAACTGTAGTATTGAGTAAATTGGTAAATGTGTCTTTGCCTACAACCATAATGCTGAAATATAACTTCTTAAAATATACTTACATAATGTATATTGCAGTAAAAATTTGGTGTACTAGAAACAAAATGTTATTCAAAAAGCAGATAACTTTTCAAGAATTGTTAGAACAAAAAGTAATTAACCAAACAGCTGTTATTTAAGGTAAGTACCTATAGCGTGTACACATCTGTGTGTATTATAATGCACAACTAAATTAAGTAAATGATGAACAAAAGTCTGTAAAATACAGTTATATTTGGATCTAGAAGAAAAATAAAATGAGATTATTTGGAGAGCTGTACATTGTTTCTTTTCTTTCCTGATAACTTCTAAGATTTCCAATTTTTCAATTTTCGATATTTGAATCTCTGTTATATCCCATGAAGTGACAAAAAAAAAAGTGACAAAAAAGTCATCAAAGGATGTAGGTAAGTCACAGCACTATACATTCCTTATTGATTCTCTACTCCAAGTACACTCCTTAAAGAAATAATGAGGAAACCATTTTATTCACTCTAAAATGAGAGAATAGCAAAAATCTCAAAGTAGACCTCTCTATTTACAAATGACAATTTTTCATGATCAAATAAAATTAGACGAGTGTATTTAACATTTCATAAATGTTTATTCAGATATGGATAATATTCTTAATTTAATTTTTAAATTAATAGGCAAAAATAATTATATCAAATCTATATCAAACTATAAGAGACCATACTATAACAGAAATGAATATTATACTAAATATATAATACACCATGTCTTTGAAAACTCAGACATGACACATGATCTTGTAGTCTGTGGGTCATTTTGTGTGTTAGTGATTTAGGAGGCTCTGAGATGTGAAAGTTACAGGGTATTGGCTTTAATCCAAAATGATCTTATGACATATTCTTTAAATTGCCATTTAGGGAAGAAAAGTCATTCATATCTGCTTGTTTACTTGTCATCTATGTTTCTTATGAAAATATGCTGATAGTTTTTCCAATTTTTTATGTTTACTAGTGATTTTGATTCTAAAACTGGACATTATAATGATCTTAGTTACAAAATACAGTCTCTTCTCCTAATATCTACCCATACTTCACAAAAATCAACATTGCTAGCTAGCATTTATTACTCAAAATTATTTTCTTGGACCAAATACTATATAATGCATAATTACTATGTACTGCACAGAGTAATAAAGGTTTATATAAAGCAAATAGAAGAAAGAATTATTAAAGAAAGAATAATGAACAAAATCTACTTACATGCTTAAAGATGAAGTGGATTTATAGATGCTTTTATAGTGCTGAAAATGTTTATATTTTATTTCTTTCTGTCCTTATTTCAACAGAACATTTAAATTGTACATTTCCTATATTTTCTGAGAGAAAATTATGCTCAAAATGTTTAATTTTTGTTAGCATGCTTGCTCATAAAAGGGAATTGTAATATGATAAATTCATCATTTTAAGTAAAATGATACACTGAACTGTTTTATATGCCTTCATCTGGAGGACTTTGGGTAGGAAATCAAACCCATTTCATAATAGAGAATACCTGACACCTTCTAAACTTTCAATCATTTTAAACTAAAACAAAAACAAAATGTATGTCATTTCTAGTTAGGCCACAAATGTATAAGTATCATAGAATCAAATTCACTGATTTGAAATGCTAAAATAGGTGCATCTACATCCCCTCAAGATAGGAAAGCCCACCTAATTAAAATAACAACAACAACAAAAAGTTTGGTGCTTAGTGGCAGGATCAAAGTCAGACAACTTTGTTGGCAACTCACTGCTGGTTGTTCTTCATTTGCCACCCTCCATTCATTTTCTGTCATTTTGAGGGGTCTTGTTTCATGCCTTGGCAAGGAGGCCCCCAGGATTTCATCACCCTAGCTCTCTTGCACTCTGGCTTCACTAGGTTCAGGCAATGAGGATTCTCATAAGAAATGTGGAGATGAGAAAAGAGGGCAGGATATTGCTTTACACATCCCTTCCTGCTCTGGAAGCAGCAGCCATGGATTCAGTCTTAACCAGGCTTTGGTCATGTTACTTCTTCCTCTGTACCAGGGCCTCATGATGGTTTCTAGCTGTTGCTAATCTCTGTATGCCTCAATATTCCTCCTTAATTCCCTGTAAATAGTCTCTTTACTATATTCTCATCAAAAGCCCATATGCTGTGTCAACTGATTTCTGCCTGGCCCATGACTAACAAGTAGAGACTGAAAATAGAAGAATCTAAAGGCAATTACTTCTAAAATGACCTTGTACTGGCAAGGTCTCCTTTGTTTCCTAGGATGCCTTTTAGGCCCACGGGTAAATGTCTCCCTGCTACATACAAAGTAGAAAACTAAACTCAGAATTTAGGAGCAATACAATCTTAATGGCAATTTTAATTAGAGACTATATAAACCTCACAATACACTCTTGAAACAAAGTCATATATTTGAAAAATCAGAGGAGAGAGAGCGGGAAGGGCATGGCTTGAGGTAAGCCTTTTGCTCCTAATTGCTTCCACTGAAGGATTGGTAATGGCGATAAAATACTTATGCCAAAGAGCCAAATAAAACTCCCAGGTTTCGCTATAAATACATGAGAATTACATAGCCTGTTTGTTTTTAAGACAAAATAATGAATTTCTCATAGAAATAATTAAGTAAATCGCTGCTTCAGAAAAATGCACCACGTTTATCACAAAGCTTTAAGTACTCATTGGAACACTACCGCATGTCTAGTTTGATAACATACAGGTTCCTACTTGTTTAAAGTACTCTTATGTGTATTTACTCAGTTGAAATACAAAGAATCTGCCTATTAGCTATAGCTTTAGCTATCTATCTACTCATTTACTTTAAAGCTTTAGCTATCTATCTACTCATATTACTTTAAAGCTATTAGCTATAGCTTTAGCTATCTATCTATTCATTTATGCCTTCTCAAAAAATGGCATGATATTTAATAAAAATAAATAATAAAATAATAAAATGTATGATATATAATAATTATAAGTTGTTTTAAATTTTATATATCTTATATATTATTCTGCTTATAAATGTACACATTAATATATGCATATGTAATTTTAACCACATCTAAATAATAATTATTTCCATTTCCATAGATTCAAATATTCTTTTCAGAGAATTTGAAAACAGCATACCTCCCCAAACAATAATTCATTAATATTAGTATTAAATGAAGTGAGACTTCTATAAGTAGAATAAAATAAATTAAAAATAATGGGCCTAGAGAAAATTAGTGTGATCAGTAGATTACATGTCCTTTTTTTTTTCTATCTCTATGCATTTTTAAATTAAATTAGCTCTTAGAGCATGGTTACTCATGGAATTGTTCTGTGTAAACGTGTTCTCTAGCATATTTTATAATGTCCTTCTTAGTGTACTATAGATCTAAAGAAGCTGAAAATGTAAACATAGAATTAGCATATGCCAGAGTAAGAAATCAATTCACTGGGGAAAATTTTGTCTTTGTGTTCCTACTTGGTAGTCATGAAATGTGTTGGGACTGTTTTGTTTTGTTTTCACTCATCAGCATGATTCATTTAGCATTTCCGACAAAGAATAGCTCTAAATACTAAAAAACGCTTTCCAAGTAAAAGTCCTGTTGTGCTTGTTTTAATAAACAGATAAGGATCATTTGTACTTAGCAGAATTTATTTGCATATAAACAATTAATGTGTTAAAAGTTTTTCAATCTGCCATTTTCACATGAGGAATAAATATACATTCTGCAATTTTATTGTCACTACAATTTGTTTACTTTAAGACTTTCTTTGTCATATTGTATCAGGAGGTATTATTGTGAAAAGGCAAGAAAGAGGGAAGGAGGAAGGAAAGAAGAAAGAAAGAGGACTGTGGGAAGAAAGGAGTAAAGAAGCCAGAAAACACCTGCCCTTCCTTTTTGCAATAGTATTAGTTAGTCAGGCATAAGCAACAGGAGCCAAGGCCGGGCTCTGTAACCATAGAAACTTCCCTTGAAGACCTTCCTTAAGGACCTCCCAGAAACATCTCCCTTTAGGGTTATAAATTATCTCAAATCCTAGAGCACAAAGCCATAAAAGCCACTAGCCTAAACCAGCTACAAACGCATGTGCAGAAAGTATTGCCCCTAACTTTGGCCTCATTATACCATCATTATAATCTCATGACTCTGCAAGTTCATGAATCTAATTATAAAAGAATGAATTCTGGGTAAGCATATATGCGCTAGGCAAAAAGTTATATAGCAGCCAACTGTCAGTCAAGGTGACCTCACATAGGGATCATCTAGGACCTCCCATCATGGCCCAAATATAAACAGATCTTCCCATCTCTGCATGTTACCGCTTTCCTGGCTGGAAACCCATCCCTCCCTTTGGGATGTACTATCTTATCTCGTCACCTCCTAAATTCCACAGGCCTTCCCTAGGGTGGCCCGTCTCCTTCTAAAATGTACTTTCAAAAAATCTTACTTTTTCTAAATCTCACTGACCTGTAAATCTTTATTGCGTCAGCGGGATAAACCAAGGAACAAACACACAATACCCCTGTCCACTGTACTCCACTATCCACTATCCTCCTCCCCCTCCTCCTCCTCCATGCCGCTGGTGAGATTTCACATCACCCCAATGGTGACAGTATCACTTGGACATGTATACTCCATCCACTTAAACATTCATTAAATATCCAGAAAATAGCATGGATATGCTCTTAGAAATGAAAGAAACTATAAAACTGTTGAGTGTAGCACATAGTAGGCAGTAAATGCATATTATTCATTGAAAGGGATTCAGAAAGTTGATAATACTTTCATCAAAATATATTCCTTTTTGCTTTAATATAACTCAATATAATGCATTTTCTTCCATATAGAAGTTAGGATTCTGTAAGAAAAATGTTCTAGGTTATATTTTAAAAGGAAATATATTTGGAAGGTCAGTTTTGGGAGGGAGCGACAACAATTAAGAGCAAAGAATTTGATCTAGGTCTACACAATGACTTATTCATTGTATTAATGTGCTCATTATTCAAAAGCAAACATATGTTTCACCAGGGGATTCATGACTTCCTGAGGGGTTGTTTTCTTGAAATGCCTGCTTCAAGTGGTCATTCTTGGTTTTTGTAAGGAATATTTTTCTTTCAAATGTTTACCCAGGACCTAAATCACAATAGCTAAAATAACAGTCTTTGCATTTGTTTCCTATTAAAGGACTCTTCATGTGTAGCTCTCCTTTCAAACTACTTCATGAGGACAGTGATGCATTCTCCCAAGTAAAACCTCCTGCCATCTTGAGAATGCTCTTTATTTCATCTCCTCCTTGGCTCTCCATTAACTTCCTATATTTTACAGTCTGAAAGCCTCACCTTGGCATTCCAGGCCCCAAACAACCTAATTACAACTTAGCTACCTTCGTTTCTTGCAACTCTTCACAAAACTGCCTGTGTTACAGCCCAGTTGACTTCCTCACACAACTCTGAACAGCCCAGCCATTTCGCAAACCCATAACTGGATGCTGTTCTACCTGAAATTCTCCTCTCTACACTCAACCCCTACTCTCCACTATCACATTACCATGGGCAAAGATCCTTGGCTCATTTTGGTACCCGTTATGCTATAGCTTGCTCAGGCTCTATGTAATCCTGATATTAGTGTCCTCACCTTCATAGAGTAGTCTGTGCATAGCATTTTTGAGCAAATCAAGAAATGAGAGATGAAAAGGCAACTAACTCACTTATTCATTCATTCATTCATTCATCCATCCCATATAAACTAGGCACCTACCATGTACTAGGCATGACCAGGCTCAGAGAAGACAGTGGTGAACAAGATGAGTCTGCCTTTAACTGACAGACTCATCAGAGAAACAGACAAGGAATCTAAAGTTTAGAAACCAGACACTTCCTGGTTACAATAAGGCTCTCTCTAAAGAGTAGCCCAGATTGCTTCAGAAGTCAGTCCTCCCAGCATGAAGCATGATACAAATATATTGGTTGATACGACTCAGATACTTTTCAGATTGTTTCAAAGCCATCAAAGGGCTTGCCTAAACTCTTAAACTCTTATTTTAAAATGTGTGTGTGTTTTGCTTTGTTAGCAATCAAAATTATCAACCAAGATTGGCCATTTTATAAAGTCTTCTTTAGTAACCATGGCATGAGAAACTGTGCTTCCAAAAATAGGTTTGCTAAGGACCATTACTTTAATACAATTGCAGGTGGAAAAGGCATACAATTCTTTCAAGATTTCAGTGGTGTCCAATGACCTAATCTGATCCCTATTTTTTTAATCTTTTATAATGATCTATTATAAATATCAAAAATAGTGTCAAAGAAATGAGAACTTCCAATATACTTTAATAACAATAATAATTATAATTGAAATCAATTTAAAAGCTTAATAATTATGTAATATATGCAAACAATTTAACTAAAAGCTTTTGGGTTTATTTTCTTGGGATTATTATTGGCACATGATTCATCTGATGAATTAAGTGTCTAGACTAAAATATATACATTGTTCAAGATTGAAAAATTCTAAATTTTCTGGTGATCTGGTCTGTATTGATTTCATTCCCTCTCCAAAAGAAAATATTTTGTATTCATTTCATATTTGCAAATATACCTAGCCCAGGCAGGTAAACTTATCATAACAAATGATGTGGAAAATATGTTTGACCAAGTTGAATGTCACTGCTTAAGGGATTTAAACTAAACTATAAATTTGAGAATATGAATTGTATTTAACCTTGAAAACAACTTGAATTAAGTTTTTAAAGTTAAAAAAAAAAAACCTTAGTATTCTTAAACCAAACATGTTAGGACCTCAGTTTCTCCTAGACAACATGTCTCTGTTTATTCATATTGTTTCCAAAAATATTTATTTAATTCTCTACTGTATATGAAAGTAGGGGATGTACAATTTGAGAAAAACAGACAACAAGGATATAAAAATAACTAATATTTAGTAAATGCCTCACATGAGCTTTATCTGTAGTAATAGGCATATGCATAAATACTATCAGGAATAAAAGGATCTGAAAAAGTATTGTTATATTACAAAAGAGAATAAAGTCTTTGTTTAAAATTTTCAGAAGTGATGAGTATAATTATCCAAAATGATTCTGAAATATGAATGATAAAATAATCCAGGAGAAAAATATTATACTTCCATATGCCCAACCCTATGATAGGATCTAAGGGGCCAGACTGCTGGTTTTAGAATTCAGCTCTGGTTATACAACCCTGGGCAAAACTGTGTGTCATTTTTCTCCCTTGAAAAATAGCATAAAAGTAGGACCTACATTAAAGGATTGTGAAGATTAAGTAAGTTAATATGTATAAAGCATCTGGAACTTTATAAAATATAGAAGCTCCATAATTGGAGCTATTACTACAGCCCAGTGTTGTTTTGTTGTTGCTTTTGTTGTTGTTGATTTTTTTTTATGTTGTCAACTTAGTTTTATTAAATTTTATTTTATTATTAATTTCAAGTATACAGTACATTGGTTAGACACATATATAGTTTACAAAACAATCTCCCTAATTGCTATTTCTCTCCTCTGGCTCTACACCTAGCCATTACATTAATGCTAACTGCATTCCCTGTGCCTTGCTCCCTATCCCAGTGACCATCTATCAACTATTGATTTGTACTTCTTTAACCCTGACTCTTTTCTCTGAAATCCCCAACCCTCTCCCCTCTGGTCATCACCAGATTGTCCTCTATATTTGTAAATCTGTTTTTAGTTTGTTCTTTTTGTTCCTTAGATTCCCATATAAGTGAAATCACATGGTATTTATCTTTCTTTGTCTGACATTTCATGCAGCATAATGAACTCTAGGTCCATCCATGTCATGGGAATCATATTAATCAAGGAGGTAAAAGACCTATTCTCAGGAAATTATAAGCAATTGAAAAAAGAAATTGAAGAAGATACAAATAAATGGAAGCATATACCATTTGTCCCGTGCTTTTAACTGTGCCATATAACACTCCTCCCAATAACACCAATATTCCTACATAACATAATATTGTTTTTTATATTGTTTCTTCCTCAGTGTAAAATTTTGTTCTTCAACCTTCCTGCCTATTAGATAATAGCCCTAGTAATGACCTTTTACTCTTTTCAGTGGCCCAAATCCCTGGAGATGATGTAAACACAGCTTTGGAACATTGTTTTAATGAGTAATGTGGGCAGAAACTTGAAGTACAAACACTAGTATCATTGAAAATATACCTGAGTTGTAAAATCTATCTGAAAAAGGCTGGACCATAACAGTTCATTTAGTTTATAGTAAATCAAATATGCTAGAAAACATTTTGAAGAAAGAATCACATTATTTGATTTGAATACTTTCTAGTTATTGTGACTAAGCAACAACTGAAAATATTCTTTATTCTCTTCTATAACTCTGCTATTTGAATTCTAAATCTTCATTTTTCAAAGAGAGAGCTACTCACAACTAATCCAAAGTCTCAGAATCAATGTTTAATGGTTGACTGGCACCAATGTCAAACACATCAAAAGACCCCATATATCATCAGTAAAACAAACCAGGTTCACAACCATGAAGTTCTATAATGTTTTCTTATTCTGCAGTTGTACAGCTCCTAAAATTATCATTTCTGTTCAAGTTTTCTGCTTCCTCGCAGTTAACTTCAGAGAGAATTTTGAGCTGCTTTGAGGAAATTCTTCTGGGTTCTGTGTCCTTGTGGTTTCTCATTCCAAAAAAGCAAAAACAGCCTGAACTGGGTTTATTTTAAACTAGATATAGAGAAAAGATGACTTTCAAAAAATGTTTTGAAATAAGAATTCCCAGATAAAGAAATAGATAAACACTAAAAAGTGTCTTAAAGTGACATTACGAATCGGCATATTTTGCCCATTTAGTGGAAATCATTTAATGCCCGCCACAAACAAAAGTGTAGCCATTTAAAATTGTAAATATTGGGAGTAGAGGTGGAAATTGATATGGTTGTCTGGAAATTGATATGGTTGTCTGGAACCTAAATTAGATAGATAAGCCCAATAGAAACATTTGACTGGAGAGGCTAATATCTTTCAGTTAAGTCTCTGATTTTAATAATATGATGTATTTTTTCTCTCATTTTTCCAATGTGATTGGGAATAAAAATCAGAATAGCATTTATGGAAGATATTCAGTAAAGGATAAATATGAAGGGTTATTTTAATATATTGTTGAATATAATCGTATGCTTAACCAAGCATGCTGAAACATTTAGGTCTAAAACACTATTGGTGATATCTTCATAACTGCCACACTTTGGATTTTTGACAAATTTGGACTGATTTACTATTTATTTTAACATCTATTGAGTATTTTTCTGTGTTAAGCACAGCTTTAAGCACTGTCCATATAAACTCATTTAATCCTTATAACAATCCTATATAGCAGGTACTATCAAATGGTACTTTGCAAATAAAAACAAAACAAAACAAACAAAAACTGAGGAACATAGTAGTCAGATAATTTGCCCAACATCCAAAACAAAGAAATTGTAAAGAAAAGAATTTGAACTCATGTAGTCTACATAGGGTGTCTATATACTCAAGCATCATTCTCTTATAACTACCGCTATGTCTTAGAATTCTCAATAATCACATCTCAGGCTAAAATATTAGCAGCTAGTATTCAACTCTATAGTAGAATAC
>NW_011888889.1:3846565-3849951 GCF_000151845.1 Pteropus vampyrus | reverse complement strand
AAAAACAGCCTGAACTGGGTTTATTTTAAACTAGATATAGAGAAAAGATGACTTTCAAAAAATGTTTTGAAATAAGAATTCCCAGATAAAGAAATAGATAAACACTAAAAAGTGTCTTAAAGTGACATTACGAATCGGCATATTTTGCCCATTTAGTGGAAATCATTTAATGCCCGCCACAAACAAAAGTGTAGCCATTTAAAATTGTAAATATTGGGAGTAGAGGTGGAAATTGATATGGTTGTCTGGAAATTGATATGGTTGTCTGGAACCTAAATTAGATAGATAAGCCCAATAGAAACATTTGACTGGAGAGGCTAATATCTTTCAGTTAAGTCTCTGATTTTAATAATATGATGTATTTTTTCTCTCATTTTTCCAATGTGATTGGGAATAAAAATCAGAATAGCATTTATGGAAGACATTCAGTAAAGGATAAATATGAAGGGTTATTTTAATATATTGTTGAATATAATCGTATGCTTAACCAAGCATGCTGAAACATTTAGGTCTAAAACACTATTGGTGATATCTTCATAACTGCCACACTTTGGATTTTTGACAAATTTGGACTGATTTACTATTTATTTTAACATCTATTGAGTATTTTTCTGTGTTAAGCACAGCTTTAAGCACTGTCCATATTAACTCATTTAATCCTTATAACAATCCTATATAGCAGGTACTATCAAATGGTACTTTGCAAATAAAAACAAAACAAAACAAACAAAAACTGAGGAACATAGTAGTCAGATAATTTGCCCAACATCCAAAACAAAGAAATTGTAAAGAAAAGAATTTGAACTCATGTAGTCTACATAGGGTGTCTATATACTCAAGCATCATTCTCTTATAACTACCGCTATGTCTTAGAATTCTCAATAATCACATCTCAGGCTAAAATATTAGCAGCTAGTATTCAACTCTATAGTAGAATACTTCCATGTAAAAATATAATTTTCTGCTGGTGGTACCATTTGGCCAAATACAATCAACAATTTATTTAAAGCAAAGAAGAATAAACCAAGGCCTAGTTAGCTTTGACATTGATAACCATGAACCTCATTTTAAGACAAAATAGAAGAAGTTACTATAAAATTGCTATTTCTCAAACATGTCCTATATTAATATTCTAGTAGCTAACTAAGAAGCTGAACCAAAATTCTCATTGTCATTCTACTCTAAAACTAGGCATTACAACTTGTTAGGATATACATTATTCTACTTACAGACTTGATAAAGCTATTTTTCACTTTGCTTAAAATAAAATCAGGTCTGTTAACATTAATATTTTCTGAGTTGATCCTTATGTAAAGACATTTTTCTCCTTGCTTAAACAAACATAGTTTCCATGTAATTTGAGTACTTCTTATCCAGTAAGTTTCGACCTGAAATATTTCCCATGCCCAACCCCTAAACACACACACACACACACACACACACACATTCCTTGCCTTCCCATTGGTATAACTCACCAAGAATGAAGTCTGCCTTGTTAGTAAAGCACTTCTAAGAGGTGGTACCTACCTAAGTTTATGCAAAGTGGGCATCAGAGCCCTATACTAAAGGTCAAATAGGTTCTAACTTCAAACAGACATCAGTATATAATTAATGTGGTAAGCACAATAATTCAGCCCCTGACCCTCTCCCCTCAAATATCTACAACCTAATTCCAACAACCTGTGAATATGACACTTTACTTGGCAAAAAGGACTTTACAGATGTCATTAAATTAATGATGGGGAAATTTCCCTAATTATCAGAAGATCCTTATAAGAACAACACAACAGGGTCAGAGTCAGAGGGAGAAGATGTAAGGATGGAAAAGAGAGAGAAGAAAATCAATTAAAAATTGCTACACTTCTGGTTTTGAAGTTTGAATGGGGATATGAGGTGAGAAATACAGGCAGCCTTTACAAGCTGGAAAAGGTGAGAAAACAAATTCTCTAGAGCCTTTGGATGCATGCAGCCCTACTGTCAACTTGGTTTTAACCACGTAAAACTCGTTTTGGACTTCCGACCTCGCAAACTGTAAAAAAAAATAGTAATTTAGTTGTTTTAAAAAGTAAATCTGTTTTAAACAGTAAGTCTTCGACAATTTGTTACAGCAGCAATAAGAAACTAATACACTTGGAAAGTTTCTATGATCTAGGACACCGTTTTAAAAAGAATACAAAAAGTAAATGTGAAAGTGAATGTTAAAATTGACTCATCGTTCCTCATCGTTTTACTTTAAGCAGCTATGTCCATCCAAGAAACTGTACATACTATATAGTGAGGTCCATAGATCAACATTCAGCTTTTCCTAATGAAGGAACTAGTAAAAATGTTTACACTATGATAAATGGAATACAGATCTAGATTCAACCTATGAGGTCCTACTAATCATTTTCTGAGTACAGTCCGGTTTTCTTGCCCTAGGGTATCCCACACTGGGAGAGTTGTGACCTCCTGTCAGAGTCCTTATTAACCTTTGAAGATTATGCACAGGATCTATGTATGTGATTACTCATTCAGAATGTCTGACAACTGATTTCTCTGAAGGCTCACCTCCTTGCAAACTGCTTGCTGCTGGCTCTGTCTGTTGACACAAGGCTGACTTTTGTTTGTGGTCTTGGTCCTTGGCACACTCCCCTTCATGCCCAGCTCTCAGCTCTTTCTAATCTGTGCATTTTTTGACTCCCACATTTTTGTTTCTTATTGTAATCACTCTTCTCTCCTACAAGGCTAAAATAATGGGCAAGGTGATATTTTTATCCCTTTGATGACAAGAGTCCCTGCCTAATTGGGGCTCAAATTCCATCAGTGTGCCAAGCCAGTAAAATTCTGTTGTAAAGCAACTAAACATATCTGCAAAATTATCCTTGAAGTGTTACTGTTTAGTATGCTGAAGAACATACTGCAATCCTATGCCTGTAACCCATTTGTCATCTCAAAAATTTCACCTTCCATATTTCAGTGGGAATTTATAATAAATAATTTAAATTGTATGTTTTTCTGATATGAGACTTAACACAAACTAATAACTATTCTTTTATATATGTATAATGAAATTATACATATATAATTTCTTAGGCTTAGATGTTTTAATTGCAGGAACTCTCCCCCAAATGCCACATTATAAATTAGGTGCCTTTGTTTTAAATACAAAGAGCTAGTTCTTTTCTTAATGCAAAATTTGTTTAGTTCAAAACTAGACTCGAAAATTTCTCATTGTCTCCATTTAGCTCAAGAGATGTCCTTAAATATTTAAAGAAAAAAGTAGTCATAAATTGTTTTAAATATTAATTTATTATTTAATACTAAATATTCAATATTTAGGATATCAATATATCATATAGCACTATTAGTGGGTAACGAAAACAAACATATATCAAAATATCCTA
>NW_011888889.1:3841915-3844340 GCF_000151845.1 Pteropus vampyrus | reverse complement strand
TATTTCTTCATTTATTTAACAAATGCTTCTTTTAAAATATTTTTCAATTAGTTGGCATACAATATTATATTAGTTTCAGGTGTACAACATAGTAATTAGACATTTAAAACTAACAAAGTGATCACTCTGATAAATTTAGTATCCGACATCATACATAGTTACTATAATATTATTGACTATACTCCTTACACTATACTTTACATCCTCATAACTATTTTGTAACTACCAATTTGTACTTCTTAATCTCTTTCTCTTTTTCATCCACCCTCAACCCCCTCTCATCTGGCAACCCACAAAATGTTCTCTATATATACGAGTTTGCTTCTGTTTTGTTTTGTTCCTTAGATTCCACATATAAGTGAAGTCATATGGCATTTCTCTCTCTCTGACTTACTCCACTCAGCACAATACCCTCTAGGTCCATCCATGTTGTTGCAGATGGCAAGAGTTCATTCTTTCTTTCTTTATTTATTTTTATGGCTCAATAATATTCTATTGTATATATGTACCACAAACTCTAACAGCAGTACATAGAGCTCCCTGGAAAGATGTCGGGGGCATCTTGGATGGCCTAATGGTATGATGCGTGAGAAATAACAGAAACTCAGTTTCCACATTTGTCTCTTCAGTCTTGTTACTGTTACCTGTAGTCACGTCATCTCCGGTCTTTTCCGTCACACAAATGAGAATGAGCCAAGGTAGTTAGAGAACAAAACAGAGTCAGGTCAGAAATGTAAATTCTCTCTACAATATTCTGGAATTGTAGGAACTATCAATATTATTTAAAGATGAGAGAAAAAAAGAATGTAGGCAGGGTCATGGAGCTAGCTGAGACATAAACCCACATTTGTGTGACCCCAAAGTCCCTCTCACCTCAGCCCCCCATGTGGAATTTCATATTTCATTCCATTTTCAGAAACAGTATGTTTGTCATAAGAGTTGAAATCAAAATTCAAATATAAGTGAATATTCAAACAATTCCTAACATAATTTTCTGTTTGCAACTCTATTATCAATAGGACTCACAAAACCAGAGCTTATTAAAGAGGCTGAAACAGAAAAGACCCCAGACACCTGCCAATAACTCAGAGTTCTTTCTAATCATTTAGAATCACATTCAATCCTCACAACATTTTAGCAAGGTAGAGCAAGTCTTATCATCACTTCACTTAATGGGTGAAGAGATATTCTTGGAGAAATGTAATTTGCCAAGGGACATACCATTAATAAATGTTAAGTTCAAGGCCAAGCTTAAACCTCTATCAGCAATGGAACTACATGAACCACCTGAGTTAATTGTCTCCGGTCTACTTCTAAGCTTTCTAATAGGTACCATTCAAGGGAGTGAGAAACTGCTATGTTCTTGCCCTTGGCTTACAGGAAAAATTATGCTCAATCATTATGATTAAACAACTGAAAAGAGACACACATTACAATCTATAAAATATGGGCTTTTTTTTTTCCTTTTGTTAACATCCTTGAAAAAGCAGGATAGACATGTGGAAGATTTTCACAACAGAATAATTTCTCTATCTACCTTGACATCTCTTATTTTTCAGTAAGAAAGAATTACTACATATATATATATATATATGTGTGTGTGTGTGTGTGTGTGTGTGTGTGTGTGTGTATTTATATATATATATATGCATTATATACATTTTATATATATATATATATAATGTAATTTATATATATAATGCATATATAAATCTCAAGCCAAGCCAACTGGGGCAGCAGTATTTAAAAAATATGGAAAGCAGCTCTTTCCATATTTACTTTCTGTGCTTCTAAAGGGTTTATCTATAATATAGTTTCATTTTCATTCTTTGTGCATGATTGAAGTAATTAGGAACATGTCCTCATCTTGTTCCACGGGAACAACTCCTGATGCTAACGGGTCTATGTAAGGATCAGTAATATCACATTCTAATATGAAAATGCCATATAATCGCTGGATAACAATTTCATTGCCCAAGATCCTGGGTTAAAATCTCAAAGCAAAGAATTCCAAATGTAATTTTTTACTACTGGTAATATTTGCCTAAATAACCTCTCTGATAAGAATATTTATAAATACTTTCTATAGCCAGACATATTACATATATTCCTAAATTGTGGGAACTATCAATATCATTTAGAGATAAGAAAAATTGAAAAGAACCTGTCCAGGGTCACGGAGCTAGCAAAAAGTGGAATGAAACACAAATCCATGGCTGTCTGACCCCAAAGCCCCTCTTGCTTCTGTTACACATTGCCTCTGCAACCCATTCTGGAAGTTTGTAGTTCATTTCACTCCCAGAAATAATATGTGATGATTTTAAATGTTTTAATCAAAATTCAAATATAAATGCGTATTCTGAAAGTTCTTAAACCTTTTATCTCTATTGTTGCTAGGGACAACAAAATTTGTGGTGATAGGACT
>NW_011888889.1:3799323-3841865 GCF_000151845.1 Pteropus vampyrus | reverse complement strand
TAATCAAAATTCAAATATAAATGCGTATTCTGAAAGTTCTTAAACCTTTTATCTCTATTGTTGCTAGGGACAACAAAATTTGTGGTGATAGGACTTTTATTTGGCTTCTCAATTATACCAATGTCAAGCTTGAGTGTACAAACCCCTTGATAGAACTGCAGTTTCATTATGTACATTTTTATCAGGCGCAGCTCAAATAGAATACACAGGACTTAATGTAAAATATAATCTTGACTTTGTGGATTTAACTACATAGCAAGAAGCACATTGATTCTTCATGCAAATGCCATGGGTTACTTAAAACCTAAATTGGTTTTGGTTTTGAGGTTTTTTTTTTTTTTTTAAATAAAAAAATATAGTGTTTGTATATAACATATGGCTATTGTAGCAAGTGAAGAAAATTGATGCAAATAAAAGAGAGAATAAATTAATTGCCAAGACCGTGTAAGGCCTACCATCAAGAAAGTCATTTAAATACACATGTGATTTAGCTAAAATATTACATGTAATTTAGCCAGTGCTTCAGGATCAATCATTTCCTTTTCTACTTCTTATTGAAGAAATAACAATGACTTCAAAATAAGTAAAATAGTCAATTGTGCATTTCATTTACATACTATACAAACTGATTTATTCAGACTGATTTATTTATTCTGTGTTATATAGCTTTTGCTACAAAACTAAAGTTTTCCTTACTTAACAAATTTCCTTTTGAAGTATATTTAGGTAGCTAACAATAAAAATAGTTTTTAATTTTCTTATTGCTTTATATTCAGATTTATCCAATATAAGAAAATAGAAATTTATGTGACTAGAATTATTAGTTTTTAAAATCATGACCAATTATAGTAGCTCTTTCATCCTGCCTTTAAACAGCACTTATCATCCTGTATCTCTTAGGTTTCTCGAAAACTGTTTGTGAGAACTTTCTATATCCAAGGTAATAAAGAGGCAATTAGTCACCTTAAGATTGTTTCACAATAATTATATGAAGTTGAAGCCACCAGGTAGAGTTCACAATTTATGAATTCTGGAAGCCAAAGTCAAATAATGTTTTCGCCAACATAAATTCAACAGTATATATAAAGATTTTATTATAACAGTTTTTTATGGAATGAAGTGCATGAATGAAAGGTACTTTAGATATAAATAGGAAAACAACATGAATTAAATCCACATTATCTATAATTATATGATTTTTTAAAAACTTTTTGCCGCCAATAAAACACCTATGTTTCATACTGAACAGCTTGCTATGTTCTTAAAAAATGACTTGAATTCTTATGCATTCTATTCTACTGGAAAATGTACATATTCAGGGTTAGCTTTCTTGTGATCTATTTCCTCCTCTAACTGGGATCTTCCCTCCCTTTAGAATGCTCACAGCACTTAATAAGAATGGAACATGATACAAAAGAAGGACTCATATTAGGCACTACCCTCTATAAAGCCTTGCTAGATTCATCTATCATAGTGACTTTTCCTAAGCACTTCTCATAGCATTGCTCAATTCTCCTTTTTATCCTAACTAGATTCCACACATATTTCTATTACAACGTTTAAAACAACCTTAAGCAATTATTAATTTATATACCAGTATGTTCCACCAGAGTGGCACTATTTATAGACAGGATCATGTTTGATTAAGTTCCATATCTCTAAAAATTTCAGAGAAAACAGTAAAAGTTGAATAAATGAGCATGGCACTTGTCTTTAAGATCTTTTATTTTAATTAAGTGAATAGAAATAAGCATGTTTATGGCAAAATTTAAAATAGATTTATATTTCGAAAACAAATTTCTAAAAACAGTTTAAGGTATTGAAACAGGGTGCCAGGCCAGTGCACAAATCTGCAAGACGAATTGGTCCGTTAATAAATGCTATTAAAGTTTATGGAAGCAAAGATTGCTTCGTGCCAAGGTGGTCAGGGAAGTCTTTGCAGAAGAGGTGAGAACTGAGTTCTGTATTACAGGCTGAGTTGGTTATGAGCAGTATAAAGGACCTTCTGGGAAGGGCGCCAACAAGAGCATCAGCATTTTGTGAAAGTGGTGACTGATCCAATTAGCTAGAGCAGAAGGTCCTTTCGAGAAGAAAGATGAGAATAGGAAGTTATGCTGTTTTTACACTGGGGAGAATCTTTAATGAGTGACTAACGAGATTTTTTTCCAGTATAGACTCATCTGAAATTTTGTTTATAATAGCATAATCAGAGTGGTAATTTAGAAAGATGAATCTGCCTTTAGAGTACAGAAGGAATCAGAATTAGGGTAGGAGATGGGATGGAGGATAGGAACTAAAGAGTTACTCTAATAAGATAAATATTATCAATAAGGGCATAGAGTAGGACAGCTTGCAGGAAAAAAAAAATTAATGCAAACAGCATTTTCAAGAAATAATTCACAGAAACTCCAAGACTAAAGGGATACGGGGCTTGAAAGACAGAGCAAAAGGACATTTGTTAGGTTTTAAGCCTTTGTAAAGTAAGAATTTTGGAGTCACTAAGAGATATAGGGAAGTCAAAAGACTAAAAAGTTTTATAAGGGGAAAAGCTGTTTCATTCTAGACTTGCTAACTTTGAGTTGATGGCAGCCTAATCAAGCAGAAATGCTTGAAAACGATTGGTAAAGTAGACCTTTGAGAGAGAGAGGGCTAGACATTTACTGGGAATCATTTTCCTGGATAAAGGTTTTAGTTCTAATAAATGAGGTAAACCAAAAAGAGAGCATTGTGAAAGAATAGGTTAGAACTAAAAACGAAAAAATATCCATGACAGGAAAGTGGAGAGGAATGACAGAGACAGAAGAATGATAAGACAGCAGAAGGACGAGAAGAGTCAGATGGTAAAAATCAGGGATGGAAGAGTGTTCAGGCAGAGGTACGGGGGCAACAGAGACCTCGGTGGTGCCTAAAGAACAAGGAGATTTCGGACCCAGAAGTCATTGTACTTAACATTCAGGAGGTTAGGAAGCCTTGAGAAAGCAGGTTACAGCAGCAAGCACAAGGAGTTTGAGAACGAAAGTCTGTAGAAGAAATTAAAGCAGAGGCTTTCCCTATCATTTGACTAGAAAGTTTGGACGTGAAAAGAAGAAAAAAAGGAAGTAGCTAGAAAAAACAGTAAATTTAGAGGAGGGGCTTAAGATGGGAGAAACTAGGACATTTTAATAAAGAGGGAAGATAGAAGTGAAGGAGATCCTAAAAAAATATTCTGGGTAAGTTTAAAAAATATATTTGATAGAGAAAACACATTTGTTCTAAGGAAAAATTTATATTTAGCAATTTAACAAATGTCTCTTTCTCTAAATTCTACAATCTTTAAGGAATATAGACTGATGAAAGCCATGCACTTTCTTTGGTTGCCTAATGTGTTTTCAGATGTCCCCAAAATCTTAGGAACACTTAAGTTAAAATTTTTAATCTCTATTAAATAGTTTTATATGTCTACTAAATATTGTTTGCTTCCATTGTTTAAAGAAGAGTCATAAAACAGTTAAGCACATCAGAAAATAGATATAGTGAAAAATAAGTCCTTTAGAGGCCAAAAGAAGTTCCTTGGAAGAATGTGTTAGAGAGGTCAAAGGACATGAACCCCATGGTTTACAGGAAAAGAGGTGGGAAAGGAACTCAAAGGATCCAAGCCAGTAATGCCATCGATTATTTTCAACATAAGATATGGTACATTATAGCAAAAAAATCAATTATCACCAGTGACAGGTATAGTTCAAGACAGAATTTCTAACTAACTCATGCAAATGATTTGCTTGTAATCTATTTTGAAGTTTGTTTTCATTTAATTACTAGCAATTCTCATCTCATAAATAGAATGTTTTCCAGAAATGAGTTTATAAATCAGTTGTCAGAAACTCAGAATGCATTTTTCACAGATTATTTCCCCAAAGATAATATAGAATATGGTGTTTATGTTAAAACCATAATCTGCAAAAGCCAACTTATTCCATGTTGTATCTGAAATAAGATGCATTTTCAGTAATAGTTAACTCATTGAAAGTTCTCAAGGTTTCTATAAGGTGGGGATTATTACTAATTTACATTTGCAGTAAGTCAATTGAGGCATTTGAGGTCAAATAACTTGCTCAAGGCCTCACATAATAGTCTATACTATTAAAGCTTGATGGGACCTTGAGCAAGTTACTTGACCTCTTATGATTCAATTGACCCAGTGCAAATGTACGATATTAAAAATCCCTACCTTATAGAAATACATATGAGAAATAGAGAAATATGTATATACAACATATATAATATGATTGATACAATACAACATAATAAATGCAAAGAGACAGAGTGATAAGTGAGAGAATTGTTCTTAATACTACTTAAAAAGATGCAACTTTTAAAATAAAATACTGCATTTTTAATGGCAAAAATGAGTCCAGCCTCTAGAGTGCTAATGTAGAGTGAAAATGAGTCTTAGATTCGCATTTTTGGAAACTACTTGAAGTTCCAACTTTCATTCTCACTCGTGACCTTGAGTGCACCACAACATCTTTAGTTTCTTCGTCTTAAACTAAATGATTCAGATTAAATGACTTCTAAAGTACCTTTTAGAATCAAAATTATGTTTCTATGATCAGTTTGTGTTGCATTATTTTATGTACCTAGCTAGATTTATAAGGAAAATTATATTCTTATATCGTAAAGCCTTCTAAAGTTCTTTGACTTTCATATAGATTATAGTTAGAATTCCTTTCTAAAGGACTTCTGGGACTATTTGAAAGAAGTGTTGAAAATTAAGGCCTCTGGAACTGAAGAGACCCATATTCAATTTTCATTTTTTATTTCCATAATCTCTTTTTTCATTTATTTTTATAGGGACAGAAAAATTAAAGGTCAGCATAAAAGTAAAATAAAAATAATGACTTTTAGTTTGTCTTTAAATACCTATTCCAAGCATTAAAAAAAAAGAAAAGAAAAGAAAAAAAAAAAAGAAAAGAAACTGTAGCTGATATTTAGTAATTTTTGTGGGCTAGACATTTTGCATAAGTTAAATCACAATTCCACAGGAAGGAGATTGCAAATTGCTCAAGGCCACGCAGTTATCAACAGACAAAAATACTTTGCAAACTCACATGCTTCAAGTTTTTCTTATCCTAGGCTTCTACCATTTGTTGCCTAAACAAAACCATTGCTCTTATCTCTCCCAGGCCCAGGAGGTAAATATTTATTGTTCTCAGCTAATAACAGTGGTCTCTCTAACCCTGCAAAATTATGAGTTCAGTAATAGGCATATGATGTAATTTTGGCCAATTATATTTTAGATGACAGAGATAGAGTTTCTTAGTAGGGCTTTTCTCACTCTTAAAAAGCGGGGAGGGGCATTTCTTATTTTATCATTAAGCTGTGTGTTTTGAAAATGACTCTTACAGATTAGGATCCTAAGGAACAAGCCTGAAAACATGGCCAAAATAGAAAGGATTTCTGTGCAGGAAGATGGAAAGAATTTGAATCCTACCACTATTGAACAGCTGAATTAACCCTAGAAAGGAACAAACTCTGGATGTCTATTTATGTGGAATAGTAAATAGTCATAGTCTTATACCTGCCTCTAGGTGGGATTACTCTTATTTTCAGCCCAAAGCACCATTGCTTATATTTAATGCACAGTATGAAGTCATTCCTGGATCTTTCTTCTCCCAGTATATGACCCCATAAGCATTCTCTGTGATTTGTCTTCTTTAATCCAATTTCCTACAGTATTCTTCCCAAACTCTTCTACTGTGTCCTTTATAACTTTACTCCATTACAAACTTCCCTATAGTCACAATTTGTTCATCAAACTTACCCTTTGCCTTTTTCCTTAGTTGCAACCTGGCTCCTGGCTTTTTACCAAGGAATCACCGCAGACCTCCGCAGACCTCCCCCGGCCCCCTTTCCCGACAACAGTCAACTTTGTAATCACTCACTTTCACTGTCTTGTAGACTTAAATCCTTCCATCTTCCTAACTGATTTAAATACCTAAGCAAAGAATGAATAACCCAATACTCTTATCTCTTTGTAATCCTCATCTCTAATACAATTTATTACCAATCGCCTTCAGAGGTGCATTCCCACAACCATCTCAGCTAGAACTCCTGCTCTTAAAGTCTAAATAAGCCTCCTACTCTCTGACAACAATCTCCTATCCCTAGATCTCACACTCAATTACTCCTACTAACCTTTCTTTACTTCTTCCTCACCCAGTTTAGAATTTCTTATCTACCATTTCAAAAGTTCCCACTCCCTTATTCTCCTAGTCGTTCACTGCCTCTACGTAGAAATCTTAGACAGATCATTCTGTCTAAATCTTTCACAACATCCAAGTATCTCATTATTTTTAGAAAAAACTTCAGAATCTATGGATTAATTCACAATCATTAATAGAAATCAGGCCTTCTCTCCTAACCAATATGCATTCTGTGTTTCCTAAGTTTTTTATTTTTCCCATTATCCATGTAGCTATTTCTCATCATCTGTATCCTCCATCAAACCTCCTACCTCACTACTACTCCTCCATTCCCAGCAAAAGACCTACCTCCAATGTAACAGCCAAAAGAGAAACACTCAGGTAGGAATCCCTCTGCTTCCTGCCACCACACCTACTACAAATTCAGCTGCACCTCTACTCATGTGTTCTTCCTCCTCAATGGAAAACAATGTCTCAGCCTCTCCTATAATAATAATCTTTACTTGTTTTCTAGATCCTACCCTTTTCTGCATCCTGAAGGGACTGGCTCACTAGATTATTTTCCGATTTTCTCTTATCTTCAACCTTTTCTGTCTATGGGCACTTTTTTCATCAGGACACACACACACACACACATACACACACACACACACACGTCCAAGTTCTCCCTCTTTAAAAGGTAGGTAAAAAGTGAAAACATTGTAGTAGGCTGAATAATGGTCTTTAATAATGGTCCCAATCCCTGGCTCCTGTGAATGCTAACTCATGTGACAAAAGGACTTTGCATGTATGATGAAATTAAGGATCTTGAGATGGGAACATTATCATTAATTATCTGGATGTGCTCTAAGTTTAGTCAAATGAGGAAGGCATGGGGGGGGCGTGGATTTGATGACAGAAGAGAAAATAAGAACAGAAGCAGAGGGAGAAAAGATGACTTGATGTGAGGAAGAAGTCATAAGCCAAGAAATGCATAAGGCTTCCTGAAGCTGGAAAAGGCAAGGAAATGGATTCTCTCCTAGAGCCTCCAGAAAGAACCAGCCTTGCGGACACCTTCACCTTAACACAGTAAGAGTAATTTCAGACTACTGGCCTCCAGAACTGTTAAGAGAATAAATTTGTGTTGCTTAAAACCACTAAGTTTGTGTTTATTTGGAAACTAATATACCATATTTCAATTCCACATGTCCCTCTAGCTATTTATATATTTATATAAGTCTGTTTGTGTGGAGGTGACTATTTCTTCAAGACCAGATTTCTTAAAATCATCATAATAATAACAGTAATAATGATATTATTAACAGATTATATTAAATATATAAGAGTATATATTTAATTATATTAAATCTAAATATTTGCATTTTCATCTTCATCATGTCACATTCAAGTAAAAAAAAAGCAATTGAAAAATGTGTATTAAAACTGTCTAGGGACATATAATTGTTAGGTAAACCACTGGTGAGTTTGATGTTTTTGTTTGTTTCTTCCCCATAGTTTTTAAACTGTTACCACAACCTAAGAACAGACCAGACTATCATAAAACAAAGTAATTACTTAGAATGATGGAATGTATAAGCATCCAGATTCCATTTCTGTACATAACTGGGACTGTTGCCTTTTCATGGAAGTATCTTTAATTATATTCTGCTTTTGGGATAAGGTTTCTAGTGACGTGATATTCAAGCTTCAACTTGAATACTAAGTAGAGGATAGACTGATTAACTAACAAATCAAAATGTTATCAAATGGGGCTTTTAGTATGTGCATTGGTCAGGTTGCTCATAACAGCCACATTTGCATGCATAGAAGAGATGCAAAAAAGCTTTACAGTTTCTCCAATGCTGATTATTGGGTCTTAGGAAATGACTTTATGGGCATCTAAATAACAATATGTTCAAGATTAGTTCTAGGTTTCCTGTTCTCAATGGGCTTCTTAAATCTCTTAAGATCCATCATTCTTAATTAGAGTTGTGCTTATAATGATTTAGCTACTCTATACTGACATCAAAACTAGCTAACTTATTTCAAGAAGAGAAGTATGTTGTATAGAACTACACATGAGGAAAATCCTTTTGAAGCCACATCTTAATGGATTAACACTATTTAATCATATTTATTTTATAATTAGGCCAACATAAAAGGATCCTAAGAATTAAGCTCAAGATTCTTATGCCAACTCTTTCAAGGAGTCTTATACAATGCTTTAAGATCACTTGGCTGTTTGTTGTTTTGGTGGTTTTTATTTAATGTGAGGAGGAATTTCACTGATGCTCTCTCTTCTTACATCTTAATTCCCAGCTTCTCACCATTTTAGTACATCATGTGGACTGATTGAGAGTCTTAGCCAAAGCTCAAAAATATATTGTTTGTTAATGAGTTTAAATACATAGAGTTCCTCTAAGAAGAAGCCATGGACATAGAGAGAAGAGAACATAGGTGTCTCAGTATCTCAGGCAACAGACACAGATTTCTTAGAGATGATGCAAAGTTTTAGTTGGTAAATCTACAAAGATGCTAAAAGCAGTGGTTTTAGATTTCCCCAGGGGACTAAAGAACCATCTGCAATGGGGGAAATATCATCATATGCTAAAATAACGTCAACATTATTACCTAAAAAATTGTTGGTACTTAGCTTTTTTCATTGGGGGTAACAGATTATAATTGATCACTGATCTGTTGGAATGAAAAAGAATTGAAACTCGGTTTATATATTTGCTTTTATTTTTTATTTTTATTATTTTTTTAATGTCTACAACACTGGTATTCCCAGGTGGTCTCTCATCCAAGGATTAACGCGATCCTGCTTAGCTTCTGAGATCAGATGAGATCGGGCACATTCTGGGTAGCATGGCTGTGGACTAGATAGATATTTCTTTTTAGATGTTTATGCTCAACACAAAAATTCATTAGAATGGAATACAGTAAAATTAACAATTTAAATGCACAAGAGCATTCAATACCTCTTTTTCCACCATTGAGGGGTAACAAATAGAGAAGTTGAAAATTGATTGTATCAGGCAAGCATAATTTATACTAAATGCATTTTTAAATAATTCTCCTTTAATTGAAAATAAGTTCATATGAAGTTTAAGGAAAATTAGTGTTTACTAGTTTTTAAAGTTTTAAACATATTATTGCAAGAAGAGTGACTCTACCACTAAAAAACATTTAAGTATCTTCTAGAGGTTTTGATTTTTTTAAAATGTTACATCATACTTTACTTGCATATGTAAAATATACACAAAAGTAAAATATACACATTTTTCCTTTGAGAAATCACATAGAAAATATATACAAATTCATTTTTTTTAATTTGTGAAAAAATATTTTTAATATAGGCTTATTAGAACCAATAATAATTACATTAAATATTAGTTAAAATACTTTCTAGTACTTTCCCATTTGCTATGCAGTATCAGTCTACACATTAAAAAAGTTACAAATCCTAAATGCCCTATTCCTATATAGATTTATAATTTCATGAAACATAGCAATCTCTCTGATATGTAATTTTTCAGTGGATTTTTATAGCAAAAATGAAAGAAGCTGGTTGGCATGAACCCCCATCAACTTCCTGATCTACAAAAAACGATGTTATATTTGTCTTGAAAAAAGCAGTGAACTTGTATTCTATAATTATTGAAATACTTTTTAACAGAAGAAGGAAAATATTTTCCACTTTCCTAAGGGATAAAATTTCTCTGGAAAAATAAAAAGAACAATTCTAAGCATGCAGCTATGAATGGATATTAACAACATGAAATTATGCGTTTGCTGTTTAGCGCCACTGTGTGACCTTTAAGAACACAGATAGCTTTTAATTTGCATAAGTTACTACTATTTTGCTTTAAAATGTGTTCCTATTTAATTCTATTGACTAATAGAAGCTTTTGTGCATTCATTTTAGCTTTTCATAATTTTTAATCTAGTATAAAAATGCTAGTGGATATTCAGCTATTTAAAAGAAAGTCTATTCTTATATATAATGAAAAGTTAGACACCAAAAGTGATATTAAAAAAACATTTGTTATAATATGAATGATCCACAATATAAATTATTTACTTTTTTTTTTTTAGGAATTATAAAGTACAGCCAATGTAATTAAACAGTAAGATATATATATATATATATATATATATATATATATATATATATATTTCTACCATAAAGGAATATGCAAAATGATAGTCTAACAACACATATTTTAGCAAAGATATTTATTATTTAAAACATTCACTTTACAGGAAAATCTGAAATCAGAATACTGCTTCTTTTATTTAATGTTTTGAAAGTTTACTTTCATTGAGTTTTACCTGATTGTTTTAATTTTGATTCATCCAACTCTGATGTGTCTGTGAGCATAATCACTTACATAATATTCAGTATACTAGCTAACTCAAATTAGTTTTGAAATCTAAAACCTCTGCACAGTTTCTAATTGCTTCTTGGGTTTTGTCATGCTAGACATGCACATCTTCCTGTGCAATCTCAGGCCACTTTTCTGAATAATAGGGAGCTCACATTATAATTGATCCTCCTAAAAGAGGCATATTTCTTATAGGGGTCATATTTAAGAAACCTCAGACACAAATTTTGAACACGTTGACTCGACTTCCCCTTTCCAAGATAATTGCCTATTCAGGATGCTGAAGGAGCAATTTTAAGGATCTAATCTGGCAACTGGTCTTTAGAGATGTTACTAAGAGCAAATGAAAACAGCAAACTCAATAAGAAATGAAGAGCAGGTGTTCTTTCAATTAGAAAGAAACGAGAAGTTTCAGATAATGAGACTATGATGAAAACTAGTGTAGGATACAATATACAAAACACGATGTTAAGGATGACACTCTTCCCACAGGCTCATCTGCATGCTTCCTTAATTAAATGAGCATGTTAGTTCGCATCTTTTAACATTTAATCTTGAAACAACTCCCTCTTTCCATCTATAAATAATGACAAGGTAGACTGCTGAATATGTAAAACACTGAGAAATTAGTTTATAAGTCTCTGACTTAACTGAAGTAGATTGTAGCATCTTGTGGCATTAAACTAGATACATAGGAATTTAAATTAAGATAATCCTTGTTCTTCAATATATTAATATGTGAATGGCACATAAAATACTTTTCTCGAAATTTACCGTATTTGGTATTCACAGGAAGAAACTTTTTAGTTTTAGGAAAATTACATTTTCTGAATATAACACAAACAATTGAGATCTTGCTGAACTCATTTTTACAGGCACTGCTTTACTTGTTTCAGGGAAGTTTAAGTTTCAGATTTCTGTTTACAGCACATGAACACCCAGAGCTATCTATCTGGCAATGCCTATAGGTGTTAACGGGTGCATTTAGCCACTTCATGGTTGCTCGGGGTGATTAGGGCCAACCGAATGAGAGACTATCATGAAGGCTGCCACAGGTCTTTTTTAGCACAACAGGAGCAGCAAATGTAAGCTTTCTTGGTATAAATTACAAAGCTTCATCACCAAGACAAGCTGAACTGAACCATTTGCTGCAGCATTCTGACCCTGCCAAACTCTGATCAGTTTTGGTGAGCTCTGGAATAGTAATAAACAACTAAGTGTCACCCATTAAAAGGACTAAATGTGCTTTTATCAATAATAAACCGATGAAACCATTTTCAAAAAAAAAAAAAAAAACATTCTGGAGGTTTATGTGCAAACTGAGATAGTGATCGTGAACTTTAATCCCAAAATAAAAATATCAGTTCATGTTCTCAAGAGCACCAATTTCCCTTCCTTATGTTTGAATATTAGAAGTGTACGCTGGCCAGTGGCCTGAGCCTTCCCTCATCAACAGTGCATCTTTAATGTCTCCTTGTAGTTTAGGAAAAAATGGAACTAACGCAGCACAGCAGCGTCCAGGACGTCTCATGTATGACCTCATCTATTCTGATATCTATTACCGCTAACATCTGCCCAAAGCCAGTAATTTCATTTCTTGGGGATAATCTTGAAATCAAAGGCATTTCCAGTCAAGAAAGAAAGAGAGTTTTTATGTACTATTTGATTTTATTTTATTTTATTCCAAAATTTTTCTAAAGGTAGTTGAACATATCAAAGAATCTGTGCAAGTTCTGTATAAATATACAGAATTCCCAGAAAGCTGTCAAGAAAATAAAAACTACACAGATATTACTATTGTTATACGCTCATTATTAGTGAAAATATAGAAAATACCATGTTATTTTGGATTTTTGGAGCTTTACCTTCTAAATGTGAAGTATTTTAAAGAAGTAAAAGGATAAAATGCAGTTATAGAAGTTGCAACTATAGTGGAAATAGAGTTACCAACAAAATGCTAGAATTGAGAAAGAATAAAATTCATCTTTTCTTGAACTATTCCTTTGTATACCAGGCTATAAGAAAGTTGTGGAAAGATGTTTGGCCAGGAGGGAAGATCAAAGGTAAAGAATGCCACCATCATACTGAAGATAATCTTTTGGGAGGACTGATAGAGTCTCTCTTTCAATTTCAGGCATCCTGCTCTGCTTATGTGCACATATTCTTTTACAGAATTGGTAGGATCAAAAAAAGTGGCCAGTATAACATCTAAAATAAAAAGCCACAAAGGAGGATTAAGAATTGAACTCACAAAACTTCTTGGGAATTTCAGTGGTCGTTTCAGTTTAAGTCCCATAAGCAGAAGGCTGGCTTCTCAGTGATGATGAATTACACCACCCCAGGCCGGGCTATAATCAAGTTTCTAGCCCCTCTTCTTATACCCGCTATTTGACCCCCATTCCCTCAAACTTCACAAGAAAAATGTGGAGAGGAACTTCATGAGCAATGCCTTATTTTTTTTATTCTGATTTGCAGGCATTCATTTTTCCACTTAGCATTTTTGAAATATCAGATTACACACATAAACTAGCTTGTCTACTTATACAAAGTAAAAGATGAATTCTCTTGTATAAAGTCTCTGAGCAAAACAAAGTGATAGCAAATATGGCTTACAAAAGGCTCTGAACACTGTAGTGGTCTGCATATCAGAACAAATAAAGTGTCATTTTAATTTTACTTCAGTAAACATACATTCCATTAATTCTTGTAAATATAGGCCATTGATTATGTAATATGGACATATTTTAATAAAATTTTGATTTTCCATTCTATTAGATTTTGCTTTCCCCCATGGGTTGAGGGAGAATTTATTTATAGTATATAACTTTATGTTTCTAATGAAAGCCTTTATATTTTAAAATATCTTAAGGAAACAACATTGCTGAAAGCATGAGTACGAATAGGTAAAATAGTTATTTAATGGAGACCTGTGCAAGTTTAAATAACCTATGTGCTCTATTATAAATAAATAAAATACCCAAAATCTGTGACTAGTTTAGCAAAAAAGTAGTTAAACTTGGTGAGATGTGAAATTAGGTTTTAATGCATGCAAAACACATTCCAATGCATATTTTTAGGTAGAGGCTGATTGACTTTTCTCAGTGTTTAAAATTAAAAGCCGCCTTGTGGTAGTTAAGAACCTTGGGAGAGCTTTTGGTATTATTAAACTTAAGCACTTATACTTACTTCTACCATAGAGCCATGCAAAGACCAACTCTTAAGTCTCATCCAAGGATAGATTTTTACATGGCCATCTGTCTATACTGTTCCACATGGCCAGCTCATCAGCTTCTCTTCCCCTGGGTGAAACCACCACTCTACACAGATGAGTATGTTCATTTTTTCCCAACCCAATCATGTTTCCCTCATTCTCACCAGCTCTCATGAATATCATATTAACAATAATAAGGAAATAATAATTGATACATGGATGAACAGCTTTGTGTTAAGTATTGGTTATTGTACTTACATAACTATCTCTTTACAGTCTCATAACTTACATGGAGTAAGTAGAATTATTAATCCCATTTTACTATTTGAGGGAATTGAGATTTAGTAGAGTTAAATAACCTGGCCAAGTTTGCACAGCTCTCAAATGAAGCTAGAAATGAAACCACGTCTATGTGGCTCCAAAGCTGAGCAGAGAGCATGTGATATATAATTGGCTTCTCAGAAGCTGTTTAGATTTCATTAGTTTTCTCTTTCAGTGATTAGGCTGCAACTCATTTTACTACAAGTTTTCCATGATCAGGAAAGTAAAGATCTTTTATACTCAAATTAAACTCTGTTCAATAACTATATATTAGTACTTTTATATAAGATATTAGGTTAAATGAGTGGATATTATCAAATATATCTATTTATTAGTCATTATTTAAAATTGTTTATTTTTGGAATTTAATATTCTATGGACTTAATGCTCTCAGAGGTTACATGTGTAGGTTACTATTTTCCTTAACTTTCTCACGTGTTTTTCCAAAACAGTTTTGTTTTGATATAGTTTACATAGACATGCATGCAAGTGTGTGATTTGGGCAAAATTGCAAATTCACAGTCTTGATTTATCTGTTCTGAGTTAAAATATGTTGCCGAGTCAATATAATTTATAAACTCTGATTGCTAAGTGCAAAGCTTCAACTGTAAGTTCTATCTTAATATACTATCATTTATTTCCTATTACTCACAGGTTAAGATAGAATATTAAATTCAGTAGAATGATTATTTGGGAAAGACATGGTTTTCTTTTGATGACTGTCAGACTTAAAAAATAAGTCTACTTTATCATGGGAATTTTACCTCAGGATGCAGTGTGACACTATCATATCCCAATAACTTTGTTACACAATAGTGCAAGTGTTTTAGGAGCCAGAGCAGATGATATTTTTACCTGAATGCTCACTCTTATCCATCTTATTTAAATGAATACTGAATGAAACAGGTGGTTTAACTAAGGAGAAATCTGTCCTGAGAACATAGATCATTTCTAATTACATACTCACTTGTGTCTCATAATGAATTTAGGGGAGAAAAAGCCGTAAGATCAGAATTAAAAAACAACTTTCATTCAAAGGTTAATTAATTCAACAAATATTCATTAGATGTCTACTACTGCAACACATTTTTCTAGATATTGGAGATAAAAAAAAAATTGTTTACATATAAAAGTAGTTTGATAATAGCTGTAAAAAATTTAGAAAGAAAAGATATTCATTTCATTAAACATAACCCTTATAGGTACTATATATAAGGTTTTAACAATACCTTTGAAGTATACATATTACAATATAAATTTATAACTGACAGATATGGATCTTAATTTCAAGGACAAATAGAAATTATCAATGTCTACTAATGTACTTAGCAATTGAAATAATAGAAAAAATCACTTTCTCAGCATAATCTAAACTACATACTAAAACCAGAAGTTTTTGAGGTAATGTATGTGAAAATGGCATTTCAAAAGTCATTTTTATAGTTCTCTTTGGATAAACTGATATTCATAGAAATAAAGTCCTACTCCAAGCTCCCTGTTTTCTAGTCCTATTCCATTAAGTGTAAGAATCATAGATACAGAAGCGAGAATGTTTACTTAACTTCAGTTATCTACAGCAGTGGCTCACTGGGGCTAAAAAGGAAGAATGTGGAGACATCCAAGGCACAGGCTATGGCAAAGAGACCCTGCCTTGCCCCGACTTCTCATGGTCTGGGCAATTCTGATTACAATCAAAGACGATTTGGGTCCTAAGCATCAAGTTTCTGGACCATTAAGACTCAATAAAGATATAGGCTTTTAGGAAATTATATAAACTATAGCACATTGAAATGATTGTATTTGCTCCAAGAAGTAAAAGTCAATATGAAAAAAATCTCAAAGTTCCTGTGGATTTGACAAGAGAGGGCTAATATTAACACAGATTATTTTAATTGCAAATGAGAGAAATCAAATGAAGCTAATGTATATATGAGGTAGAAGGAGGTTGAAGAGAAGCAAAAGTAAATTTTATTTTCAGGGGAATATCGTAGGACTCCAGAAAGAATAGAACTGTTCCTTTCAACTGTTTGCCTTCATTCTTTTTCAGCAGCAGGAGTCCACAGCTGTGCACTGCACTTGGTAGACTAAAAGTTTACTTTCCAACTGTTAATAATTCTAGCAACTAAAAAATAAGTCTACTTTATCATCAGATACTTCAGTAAATTGCAACTGGGGCAATACTGCCCCCTGGGATGAATATTATAAATTTGTTAAGACATTTTTGGTTGTAACAGTGATTTAAGGGGCCCTAAAAACCCAGCAATGTGTGGGACAGTTTTGTATCACTGTGCCTAGAACCCAAGTCTATTTTACATTTTTTTTAAGTAAATGAATTTTGCACAATAAATGAATTGTCCAGCAATACAACATTCATTTAAATGGAAAGAAATGCTATATATTATTTTGTTCAGAATTTATCAAGAGATACTCACTATATCAAAAAATATGTCACTACCAAGAACATCATTCATAAAATTTGAGTAGCATACATAAGAGATCTGTCAATCTTCAGTTGTACCTTTTGCATTCCATGTGTCCTAGCATTTGAAAATCAAAATACATAGAGTCTCATCATAAAATGCTTTCCCATTATTTCCTCTTATTTTTCCTTTGTATTTTAATTAGGTCATAAAAGTTTTGAAATTATCTGCAAATAGGTTATATTATCAAAGCATTTATAAGAAAATTTTAAAAGGGGCTTCCTAAAAATTATTTGCAAGTAAATTATATTATCAAAGCATTTTATAAGATAATTTTAAAGGAGGTTTTATAAAAATTATGTGCTCTGAAAGTTGATATTGAATCTCATAAGGTTGACAATCAGGTTATTTTGTCCATATATCAGGAAGAGACAATCTAATTGCTCTAGCTTGAGTCAGATGTCTTACCATGCCCCAATTATAGTTAAGTAGCCAGACTCAGAAATTAAAACTAAGTTGCTCAAAGTTCATCCTTAATGGCAGTGCAGTCAATCTCCAAAGATACAGGACAGATAGCCTATTATAGATTTTTCCTATAATTATACAGGTCTGGCACAGGAATAACAATAGAAAATATAAATTAGGTCACATTTTCCATCTAGCACGTTCCCCACTTCAAGCATTTCACCTTTTACCAATCACATTCCTTTTTCTTCACTATAGTAAGGAGGTCCTTTTCTGCTCTCTGGTTATGATTTCATACCACATTGTCCAATACAGGCTTTCTCATTCATTCAATTATTCATTCTATCATTCACTTAATACAATTTCTAAGTATTTACTATATACCATGCCTCAACCTGGATACTAGGAATAGAGTGATCAAATAAGATCACTGCCTTAATGAAAATTATACTTTATAGGAGGGGAAAAAAGAAACAGAAATCCTTTTTAAAGTTTGTTTTGGAATATAAAACTGCCACAATGAAAAAATGAGACATGATGACATGATAGGGAGTAACTGGGAGGAACTGCTTCTTTTTCTGCCATGGAAAATATCCTATCCTATGAAAAAATATCTCTTTGGAGACCTGCTGGGCTAGAATATCTGATAAATAAGTTTGCATTACAATATTAATGCTCACAAATGACTTATTGCATTAATTTTTACCAGAAGATGTCTATCACAAAATTAGAGGAAATTTTTTTGCAATTATTTATTTTAGCATCTTTGTTTTACATTTGAGGTAAATATTTTTATAAGTATATTTTGTTTGTTTGTTTATATATGTATATCCAAAGTTACGTAGCTAGTCAAGGTCCTAGAAGTCAAGATGCTTTTTATAGATTCCCAAACTTTGGTCTATCAAACTTAAAAAGTCTCTGTGTATGTGTATATTATTAAATTAGAAAAAGAAACTTTATATTACATTGTAACAGATAGCAATTTAAAAACAATTTTAAAAATTAAGAAAAGAAAATGTAAAATTAATAATTGCCAACATTCAATTTTAGTTGCAGATAAGTAGAAATTCATGAGGGAATAGTTTTAGAAGTACTCTCAATGCAAAGGGATGATTTAAATGATAAAAACTTCAGACAAATTGGGAAATATTTTTTTCTAGGAGGTAGGGAGATTAGAGAATCTTAAATCATACCATATAGGTTGCTTTCTATTTCACCAACACTTTGAGGTGATGTTTAATGATGCCTTAAGAATCTCCTCCTCTGACCAATCTGTAATTGAGCTGAACTAAGATTACTAGAACCAGACAGTAAAGATATAGAAACTGAAAACGAATTTCTCTCTAGATGAAGTGTTGCATAGAAAACTCAAAATAAGCTTCATAATGGAAAGTTTGTAATAAGACTTAAGCTAAAAAAAATAGAGTTTCTATAATGTTTGGTGTGCGCTATGTTAAAAGTTGGTCTCAAAAACCCAGAAGGGAAATTTCCCCACCTGACTCAAAGATGACATCTTGTGCAATCACTACAGGGTGCTGGTGGACCTATTAAAACTCTAGAAATGTGTAGTTAATGATTAGTCACAGGAACTGGGTACTACTTACTTCATCATTTAACTCATGTTTTTATTTAGTGTAGGACCAAGTGACCAAAAAAAGAAAAAAAAAAAAAAAAAGGCAGATTAAAAAAAAAAAAAACAACCCTCTATTTCCTTCAATATAAAATTTTGGTCAACCATCAAATATTGCTAAATATACACCAAGGATGTAATAAATATCTAACATATCAGATGTCTGGTAGATAATGTTAGGTACGTAAGATATAAAATATAATCTATAATCCCTAATGTTTATACTTATATGTTTATATTTTGTACAATTCAGATAGAATAGAGTCAGTGTATATATACACATTTATATTATCTAAAAATGGTATAGCATAATCACCATAGTTTGCAACTGCTAGGAGAAAATATCTTAAAACCTAAACATAGCCTTACCATATAATCTAGAAGTAGTATTCATAGGTATTTCCAACTGATTTAAAAACTAATGTCCACTCTAACATATGCATGCAGGAGTCTTTAACACTTCTATTCATAATCATTAAAAACTGTAGCAACCAAGATTTCCTTCAATGTGAACAAATAGCAAATTGCAGAACATCCACAAAATGAAATACTATTCAGCAATAGAAAAGGAATGAAGTACTAAGCCAAACAAAGCCATAAAAAAGATAGTATAGTAGTTATTGATAAACTATATCAATAAGTCAATTTTTCTTTTTTCATGAATATTTAGAAAACTTATAAAATACTAAGCTAGATAAATAAAAAGAAAATCACAAATAGACATGTCATAGCAAAATGAAAGAACACTAAAGACAAAAAGAATGTCTCTGAAGTAGCTAGGGAGCAAAGAAGCACTAGCTCTATAAAATGACATTTGGACTAAAATCTGATTTCTCATAGACATCAGAAGCAAGAAGATATTGAAATAATACCTTCAATATCCTAAGGAAAAACATCTATTTATCTAAAATTGTATATCCAGAAAACATATTTCAAACATGAGTGTAAAAGATATTTTCAAGAAATATCTTCAAAAATGAGAAAACCAAGTTTACCACTACCATGCGTACTTAAGACAACAGGAAAGTGATTTCTGGGATGAAGAGAAATCAAGAAGTAAGATTGTAGAAATAAATCCAAATATAATAGAAATTACAGTAAATGTAAATCAGCTAAATGAGGTAAGTAAAAGGCAAAACTGTATCCAAATTCATTTCTAAAACCTAACTACATGCTGTTTGCAAGAAATAAATATAAACCATAACTATACAAGGTTAAAAATAAAAAAGACAAAAGAAATACATATCAGAAACATGAATCAAAATAAAGTTAGGTAATAGTATAGTGATATTAGTTAAAGCTGGTGTAGCTATATTAAAATTAGAAAAAATAAAATTTAAGACAGAAGTCATTATCGGAGGTAAAGAAAGTCATTACATAATAATAAAGGTCTCAATTCACCAGGAAAATATAACAATTCTAACCTTATATGTATCTGACAACATAGTCTCAAGTCTATAAGGCCAAAGTGGAGAGATCTGCAAGAATATCATCATAACAGAAAATTTTAATATAGTTCTTTCATAACGTATAGCTTTAACAAAAAAATAGAAAGATTATGGAAGATCAAACAATATAAATAATAACCTTAATCTAATATGACTTGATCTATCACAAGTGAAAAAATATAATTTTCAAGAAACTCAGAACATTTATGACTACTAGAGTTTATTCTGCCCCGTAAGCAATTTTCACCAACCCTCAAAAGACTAGTATCATGCAGACCATTTTCTCTACTGCATATAATTTAGTTAAGAATGTGTAGCAGAGTGAAATGCATAAAGTGTGTAGAAACACAAAGGAAGTAACAATCATCTCTTCCTGGGACTAAATACTAGTCGATAAATAAGAGTTCTATCAGCAAAGAAGGAGAGATATGTTCCAGACAAGTGCATATGAAATATTACAAAGAAAAAAAAAGACTGGCATGATCGAGGAGACACAAGTTATTCAGTGAAGTTATGGTAGAAGGTGTGTGTGTGTGTGTGTGTGAGTGTGTGTGTGTGTGTGTGTGTGTGTGTGTTGCAAGGTAGGTCAAAGAGTGGTAATAAATACCCTGGAAATAAGCAAACTCCATATCATGTTGTACCAAGTCGAAGAGTATGGATTATATAATAAGCGACAGGAAATCAACAAAAACTTTTAAGCAGGTGAGAGACCAAATATTATTTTATTCTAAAAGGGAAATCTGGAAGTGTTGAATGTAGATTGTTTGTCAAATAGGCTGGAGAGAGGTAGAGCAATTAGAAATTGTCAGGAAGTTGACTGATACCTTCAAAAGATAGAATCTCCCTTTGAAGAACCATGAAAATATCTTGCTTCCTAGAATCTCCCATTCTTGCAAATTGCATTTTCTTAAGAGATCCCTCACTAGCCATTGTTATCACTGGCCATCTTCAGTTAAATTTTGGTCCCCCATTCCTACTTTGATCTATGCATACCGACACTATCTTATTCTTATTAGGCCATATTATAAGCCCCATTGAATAGCTAAAACACAGCTATAATGATTAAGTAACTTTTACTGAAAGACTAAGGATAACAAAAATAAAATAATTACAAAGTCATCTAACCAATAACCGAGATTTACAAGTGACTAACAAACCAAGTTCATTAGCTATAATGTGCATTTCAGAATACAAACACTTTGGCCTATCTTTATTAAAATCCTTTTCAGGCCTGCCTCTCTGACTAGTTGAGTTTCTTACTCTGTTAGCAAACTGTCCTTGGGCCACCTTACAGACACAGAGCTGTCAAATTCCCAGAGGCAGATAATATTTCTGAAAAATCTGATCAAACTGTCAAAAATACAGAAAATCAGCTAAGGAAATTGTCAAACATAATTCATGTTTCTGGGACAGTGTAATACAAAGATTTCATCAAGGCAGAAAACTAAAATTGATCATTATTATCTCTAAATAATCTGTGATTTCCTTTCCCTCAATTTAAACATTTTAGTCATAGTTAATCAGTGAATACTATCAGGTCTATTTCCAGGAACCACTTTTTCTTCATTTTTGAGGGTAACCTTAGGCATTTCTAGAAATCTCCAAATTCCTCTCCATCCAGAATTAGTCCCAGTCTTGTTGCCCAGAGTAAGTCTTCATCAACTTACTCTGAGAAAAAAGGAGATATAAATCCCTTCACACTGATTCCTATCCCTCTCTTAATCTTAGGGCCACAACTGCAGAATCATATTAAAATTCACTGAAATATGGTCAACATCATTGCAAATATATATATATATATATTTATATTTGTCAAATATATATATATTTGACAAAATATATTACATATATTTGACAAAAATTCAGAGTAGAGAATATGAGAACTTGGTCTAAGGTTTTAACAGAAGATGTGGAGAGAAGCACTCAGACTAAGTGGTACGATGGACTTGCTGATCAATTGATGTGTGAGATGAGTCAATGAGATAAATAGAAAAGGATCTCCGGAGTCCAGTTTGGATACCAAAGTGAATGGTGATGCACTAAACAGAATACCATAGTATGGTCATGAAAAATGTAGACACTGGATTATTTAAATAAAAGAGAAGGACAATATCAGTTAAGTCAAATGTGCCTTTGAGGTGTGAGCATATTTGTTCTGTTTATTTTTGTGTTTACTTGGAGTCATTCTTTCTTTTTCAATTAAGCTTTAAACTGCTGTTAATTTCCTAAATTTTAGTTGATGTTTCTTCTTTTGTAGTCCAATAGTATTCATTTGTACTCCAATACTATTCATCATAAAATAAAAAGTGGAAAAAACAGGATTTTGATCTTTGGGATTGATTGCAATGTGCACGCTAGACAACACTGAAGTTCCATTCTACAACTTTTAATGAGCACAAAATTTAAAATAAATGTATAATGTATCCTATTAAACATCAGAAACTGAGACAGAGAAGACAAAAAAATTACATTCTGAGCACATTCACAAATAACTTTACAATTACACAAGTCTATGAAATCAACTTAAAGTATAGCATTAACTATTTAGTCATTTGAGATAGTGTATTATCACATATAATATTAAATTTTTAGTATGTTTGTATCATATCTTTCCAAATGTTTCTGAAATTTACTTCAGAGCGTATAAATATAAATAAAACATATTGAAACAAACAGGAAACATTACTAGTTGCAAATGTTAAACACAGAGTCAGTTGTGTTTTTATTTATCATGTATTAAGAGCTATTCTTATTTTATTCTTATTATTAGGAAATAAAATAAATTTATATGTAGCAACATATTAGTATTTATAAAATGAAAGAAAATTTGTATAGTAACTGGACACAGAAACAAATGAAAGATCCCGTTTCACTTGCTACATACCAAAAATATGTTTAACCTAATCCAGCTGTATATTCACATCTCTATTAAATGCTTATAATTTCTCCCAGAAATACTTTAATAAGAAGAATCTTCATCATTAAGACACAACACTGTGCATGTAACTAACTGCTTACTCTCTGAACCATGACTCAGGCATTACCTTTAGGAAACTTATGAGATGAAATAAAATATCGAAAAGTCTAACTGCTCTGCTGCTTAGAGCAATCAAGTGATCAAAAAAACTGATTTTACAAACTGAATCTGAAAAAAGTTTTAAAAAATGTTGATTATAATGAACTTATTTATTTTAACTCTCCTTAAAATAATATCCCCACACCAGATAAAAGTAATAGGCATTAGAAATGCAGAGATTTAGAAATGCAAGTTATAATTCTCCACAAAGGCCAAATTTGAGAATAATTATAATAATGATTTAAGACAGAATGTCTTAGAATAAGTAAAGGTTCTGATAACCTAAGTGCTAAGTAGCAGTCTTTTATGTAGTGGATTTCACTTTGTGGCAAACAGGTTTACAAGTTATACATCTATTATATACAATAGAAGTCATTCACACAGCAGAGATATATTCGGCATGATAATTCCTAAATTTTGTAGCCCCTGAAAAATTAAAGGAAATGCATACAGAGGTATAAGTTGTTCAAAAGATATGTTAAATATTGAGAGATGTCCACGGAAACATTTTGAAAATAATTGAGTCTCTGTAAAAGATTGCAATAATCTTTAAGTACATATCCATTTATAACCACTAAATCTTTATGAAAGTATTTGAGAATAGTGAAAAAAAGCATTTCAAGTCTAGGAATTAAGTTAAGGCACAAGTATATTTGTTAGAGATGGGCCACAAATCTACCTCTAAGCTTTTTAGCAACTAAGGCAAAGGGGAAATACAATCAGTTTTATGATGAAAAGGATCCATATGGTTAAATACCAAATAGTTCCTTAGAATTACAAATAATTCTGGTACTCAGACTAGATAGAATTTCTCTCATGTTAAGAGGAAGGCGGAAACCCAGAATATAATTCAATAAGTCTTAAGTAAGCAATTTCTATCATTGAATTAGTTAGCTTCTCCTTCTGATTTGGATTTTAAAAACCCTCAAATACTCTGAGTTGAAACAGACTTGCGGAATCGCAATGATAACAGTATTTTCCCATTTATGACATTGATCTATTATATCATATTCCACAAAAATTTCTTGCTCGTGGTAGCTGAATTGCTTGTATCTACCCAAGAAGGAATCAAAGACTCTTTTCTCTTAGGTATATAATATGTTTTTTCTAAGCCATTCTAAAAAAAAAAAAAAAATGAGAGTGTAAAAGCTAATGTGAAAAGAAATTAGATATGATAATGCATGGGTTAGTAACTGAAGCATCACATGCCTCCAGCAAAGAATATAGGAGGCTCTGGGCTCTTACAAGTTTAAGGTTTGCATTTTTAATTGTTTATGAGTAACTACGATGTCCAGGACTTACACCATTAATAATTCAGCTGAGACACTGACAAAGCAAGTGTGCGTGTGTAAGGCACTAACAGTTAAGTCAACCTGATCCACCACCCAGAAGCCAAAGTTAAAATCAACTCGATTATATTTTCTTCCTCATGTCACTTAAGCAGTCATTCTGGTGAATGATAGAAACTGTGATTCTTTGAGAGTTCTCCAGAAGAATGACAAAATCAAGTTCTGATGATGAGAGGAAAGAGATATATGCTTTATTAGATAAATCATACCATCTAGTTGGGCTCTGAAGTGTTGAGACTTGCAACAGTTTGGAAATGTATTCCTCAAAAAAGGTGCTATTCAATATTGACTCCATTATCAATATAAAAGAAATATCTCTCCAAAATAATATTGAGTTATCTGTATATCTTAATCTGTGATTCCCAGTGTAAATAAAATTTTGTAAAAACAATATGAAAAAAGCATATCAAGATTCAAAACTAAATTTATGTTACATTCATGTTTAATTCTGTTAAGTCTCAAAAATTCTCACTGGGAACTTTAATTTTATTATAGATTAAATCGTCTATTACTTATTTCCAGATTACTGGGATATCGCAAAAGCTAAGCACTTGATAATTTTAGTGTAAGTATAATCATTCTTTTTTTTTTTTTTTTAATTTCAAGACTAATAATTTACAACCAGCTTGAATGCCAAAACCACGTTCGAGGTTAAATCCAATTTACAGTCCTAACAAAATCAAAATTTTTGCAGTGATCTGAGAGGCAGAATAATGAGGAAGACTAGTGGAGTTAGACAAATATAGAGAGTTTATTTTAAAAGATTGGTACAAGATTATAAAACTGTTACTCAGTGGCCTAAATTCATGATTTATGTATTACTTTCTCTTAGGTTTTTTCTTACAAATATCAAACAACAGTAATTTGGCCCAAAGTAACTGACTGGGAATGAGTATCTTAGAAAAAAAAGAAAAAAAAATATATATATATATATAGAGAGAGAGAGAGAGAGAACAACTATTCTGTGATGAGTAAATACTATGACTATCGCTCAAATACCTTCATTTTTCTTTGAAACAAGAACAATAGAGAAATTCAGTAAGAAATTTCTACCATCAGAAGTTCCATGAACTTCCTAGAGTTCTGGCCTACATACAAGAGAGCAGTATTTGGAAATAGAGGGCATAGATTTGAGTTCTTATTTCATTGTTTATTAACCTCGTGATCCTAAGCATTTTACTTGATTTTTCTGGTTTTCCATTTTGGTACCCATAAAATATATAACAGCAGACAAAACTATTATGATGTTCACACAAGGTAATATCTGGGAAATAGAAAGAGATATTTTAACTTTATTCATCAATT
This sequence comes from Pteropus vampyrus, assembly GCF_000151845.1. Taxonomy (NCBI): domain Eukaryota; kingdom Metazoa; phylum Chordata; class Mammalia; order Chiroptera; family Pteropodidae; genus Pteropus; species Pteropus vampyrus. The sequence continues at coordinate 3,816,091 of NW_011888889.1, read as the reverse complement.
TAAAATGAGTTTCTTCCAGGAGGGCACAAAAAAGTCATTCTCAGAAACATATCAGAATCCTAGACTCTCAGACCTGGAAGACAGAAATTACCTGGTACCGAGGTTTTTACCTATTCCTCAGTCTTACAGTTATAGGCTGTGTCCTGCAGTCAACTGCAGGGGCCAAGGGAAAGTAGACTGGATAGAGGTCCCAACCTCTCTTGCCCCAACCAGAGCTGTACCCTTCTGATAGGCATCAAATATTGTTTGAACAAATTATTGTTTAGAAGATATTGTTTGAACAAATTCTTCAGCCATGGTAGCTGAAAATGATTACAAACCCACAAATCAAATTCAATTTTCACCTTGTAATACCACGATCATCTTTGAAACCTGAGGCAAAGAAGGAATGTGGCACATGCCCAAGTTGTCATCTCTGGTTGACAGCTAAGCCAGGGTTTGAACAAGGTCTTCAAATATTACCTCAACCAGATCAATGCCCCTCCCACTGCACAATCACCTTAAAGGTTGCAAACTGTTAGAGTTGTAACAAGGAGTAAGAGCTTTAGTAGTTTGGAGTGCCTCTGACTTCTAACTTCTGATGAACTCACTTTGGCGTGGGGTGATTGTTTCAATTAATATCTAAGGCTAAAGCTTGAGCTCTTGTCTCCCAGATGGATATCGCCATGGCAATTAAAGCCTTTCTGACCGGATAATAAAGCCCTTTATTTTTTAAGGTTTCTAATGTCAACGGGGCATAGACCACTCTAGATAACCTATTTAATAACAATAAAGCAATATAAATGTTCCAAAATCTGATCAGGGCTTACAATATTTCTTAGTCAATCTACAAAAATATTGTGTAGGAGCATCAAGAAAACTCAATATATTTGATGCAATTAAAAAATTTTTAAGATGTCTCTGTAGTTCTCTTGAAGGGATGGTATTCCTTAAATGTGTCCATTCTGTGGTTGGCCTAGAAATCTCTTAAGTTTTATTGAGGATCTAAGATCGCCTCATGCTTCTAAACATTTGCCAAGAAAAAGAAGAGACTTAGAATAGTAGAATACAAATCTAGTATATCAAAATCTGCATTTATATAAAATGAGGTAGCTCGCTTTTAGTCACAGAGATTTAGACGCTTAGAATTATATCACAAAAGAAGTGCAATTCTCAATAACTAAACTTATAAACTTTTATTTTAACACAAACATTTATTAATTTATACATACTCATTTAAATGCATATACTCAAAAACTTCATAGAAATTTAAACGAAAGTACATGGTCATTTTCCTTAGTAACTTAGAGTTGTAAGCCCTGCCAAATCATATTTTAGCTAAAATTCCTATACAGTATGTGAAACACTTCATTAAATATATAAAAGGAATGCCCCTAAAGACACATGCTGATTTATTATTGTCTTATAGCATTAAGCCATCTTACCTGTGATTCTGAGTCCATAAATCTTTAAGTATCCTTTTTCCCTGGACCTTCAAAATTAGATGTATTTTCAACTGGTAAAGTCCAGAGATCAGCAAAGCTATAATAGCCAGATTGGAATACATGCTTAAGTAATGACAGCAGGCCACTAAAGGTTTCTAAAATAGTCATTTGCATAACTTCCCTCAAACATATTTTTCTTAATTCTCTCTTTACTCATATCAAAAATGTTCCCTCATTGCTTCCTAACTGTATATGTATTTAAAAAAGAATGTTTCACTACTCTAACATTTCACTATTTGAAATTTATTTCAGCTTCAATGAAACAAGTTCATATTTTGAATATAAAGAAATCAAGGTTAACTGTTTCTAAACCTTCATGATTGGTTCCTGTTAACAAAAAAGAATTGGAAGTAGACCTAGATAGGGAGAAGTTACAATTCCTTTAGATGTGAAAGAGGTCAAATGATTCTCTATTCACAAATTGTTTCCTTATTCTAAGCCAAGAAATGAATATATAAGGCAAGTTGCTAAAAATAGGACATTTGTTAGAAAATACTATTTTTCACTACAAGATGACTAACAAAAAAAATACCACCTACTTACACTCATCACAAAGCCTCCCACACTGCAGCAAGCCTGGCTTTCCTGGGCTGAGTGTCTTATTGATGAAACAAAAAAACGTTTTTAGAATTCTCCTAAGTACTAACACTCTTATTTTATTGAAACTAAACAAATGTACTATGAGACTTGGTTTAAGGCTTCAGCAATTTCGAATCAACCACTTGTTTAAAGACCTGTGCTTTTTTTTTTTTTTTTTGCTAGATTATCATTTCTCACCTAGCAATACTTTCCTAATGACTTAATTGTATTACTCAGCAAGGTATTTAAATCACCTATCTAGGTCAGGTTTCGAGTTCTTGGTAGATGAAATTTTCTTTAAATTAAAGATAAAATTAAGCAACAGTGACCAGACTACATTTAATTAATTCAAACAAGTATAATTATATTTATCGAAAAGTTATTTTGTGCATTTCAGGATTAACTATGCAGTTTATGATTTTTGTACCTTTCAAAATCATAATTAAGAAAACATTTCAGAAGCATATTGTTTATGTTTTGCAAGTAATGGAAACATTTCATTTTTACTTCTAGCCAGTCATCTCTTTAAAAGAACAAACCTGACAAATAAATAAAGCTGGGATCAAATAAAACTGCAAAAATTGTACTATGCAATCTTGTTTTATGTTTTTGATCTCAAAGCAAATTACAATTATCTGGAAATATATGCTTAGATCTGAAAGCATAATATCTTAATTGCCAAATTAATACAAGTGAATTAAACCTCATTTCAAAAGCAGTCAACTGCAGGGGCCAAGGGAAAGTAGACTGGATAGAGGTCCCAACCTCTCTTGCCCCAACCAGAGCTGTACCCTTCTGATAGGCATCAAATATTGTTTGAACAAATTATTGTTTAGAAGATATTGTTTGAACAAATTCTTCAGCCATGGTAGCTGAAAATGATTACAAACCCACAAATCAAATTCAATTTTCACCTTGTAATACCACGATCATCTTTGAAACCTGAGGCAAAGAAGGAATGTGGCACATGCCCAAGTTGTCATCTCTGGTTGACAGCTAAGCCAGGGTTTGAACAAGGTCTTCAAATATCACCTCAACCAGATCAATGCCCCTCCCACTGCACAATCACCTTAAAGGTTGCAAACTGTTAGAGTTGTAACAAGGAGTAAGAGCTTTAGTAGTTTGGAGTGCCTCTGACTTCTAACTTCTGATGAACTCACTTTGGCGTGGGGTGATTGTTTCAATTAATATCTAAGGCTAAAGCTTGAGCTCTTGTCTCCCAGATGGATATCGCCATGGCAATTAAAGCCTTTCTGACCGGATAATAAAGCCCTTTATTTTTTAAGGTTTCTAATGTCAACGGGGCATAGACCACTCTAGATAACCTATTTAATAACAATAAAGCAATATAAATGTTCCAAAATCTGATCAGGGCTTACAATATTTCTTAGTCAATCTACAAAAATATTGTGTAGGAGCATCAAGAAAACTCAATATATTTGATGCAATTAAAAAATTTTTAAGATGTCTCTGTAGTTCTCTTGAAGGGATGGTATTCCTTAAATGTGTCCATTCTGTGGTTGGCCTAGAAATCTCTTAAGTTTTATTGAGGATCTAAGATCGCCTCATGCTTCTAAACATTTGCCAAGAAAAAGAAGAGACTTAGAATAGTAGAATACAAATCTAGTATATCAAAATCTGCATTTATATAAAATGAGGTAGCTCGCTTTTAGTCACAGAGATTTAGACGCTTAGAATTATATCACAAAAGAAGTGCAATTCTCAATAACTAAACTTATAAACTTTTATTTTAACACAAACATTTATTAATTTATACATACTCATTTAAATGCATATACTCAAAAACTTCATAGAAATTTAAACGAAAGTACATGGTCATTTTCCTTAGTAACTTAGAGTTGTAAGCCCTGCCAAATCATATTTTAGCTAAAATTCCTATACAGTATGTGAAACACTTCATTAAATATATAAAAGGAATGCCCCTAAAGACACATGCTGATTTATTATTGTCTTATAGCATTAAGCCATCTTACCTGTGATTCTGAGTCCATAAATCTTTAAGTATCCTTTTTCCCTGGACCTTCAAAATTAGATGTATTTTCAACTGGTAAAGTCCAGAGATCAGCAAAGCTATAATAGCCAGATTGGAATACATGCTTAAGTAATGACAGCAGGCCACTAAAGGTTTCTAAAATAGTCATTTGCATAACTTCCCTCAAACATATTTTTCTTAATTCTCTCTTTACTCATATCAAAAATGTTCCCTCATTGCTTCCTAACTGTATATGTATTTAAAAAAGAATGTTTCACTACTCTAACATTTCACTATTTGAAATTTATTTCAGCTTCAATGAAACAAGTTCATATTTTGAATATAAAGAAATCAAGGTTAACTGTTTCTAAACCTTCATGATTGGTTCCTGTTAACAAAAAAGAATTGGAAGTAGACCTAGATAGGGAGAAGTTACAATTCCTTTAGATGTGAAAGAGGTCAAATGATTCTCTATTCACAAATTGTTTCCTTATTCTAAGCCAAGAAATGAATATATAAGGCAAGTTGCTAAAAATAGGACATTTGTTAGAAAATACTATTTTTCACTACAAGATGACTAACAAAAAAAATACCACCTACTTACACTCATCACAAAGCCTCCCACACGGCAGCAAGCCTGGCTTTCCTGGGCTGAGTGTCTTATTGATGAAACAAAAAAACGTTTTTAGAATTCTCCTAAGTACTAACACTCTTATTTTATTGAAACTAAACAAATGTACTATGAGACTTGGTTTAAGGCTTCAGCAATTTCGAATCAACCACTTGTTTAAAGACCTGTGCTTTTTTTTTTTTTTTGCTAGATTATCATTTCTCACCTAGCAATACTTTCCTAATGACTTAATTGTATTACTCAGCAAGGTATTTAAATCACCTATCTAGGTCAGGTTTCGAGTTCTTGGTAGATGAAATTTTCTTTAAATTAAAGATAAAATTAAGCAACAGTGACCAGACTACATTTAATTAATTCAAACAAGTATAATTATATTTATCGAAAAGTTATTTTGTGCATTTCAGGATTAACTATGCAGTTTATGATTTTTGTACCTTTCAAAATCATAATAAAGAAAACATTTCAGAAGCATATTGTTTATGTTTTGCAAGTAATGGAAACATTTCATTTTTACTTCTAGCCAGTCATCTCTTTAAAAGAACAAACCTGACAAATAAATAAAGCTGGGATCAAATAAAACTGCAAAAATTGTACTATGCAATCTTGTTTTATGTTTTTGATCTCAAAGCAAATTACAATTATCTGGAAATATATGCTTAGATCTGAAAGCATAATCTCTTAATTGCCAAATTAATACAAGTGAATTAAACCTCATTTCAAAAGTACAGTAAAAAAATCACTAAAATCATGTGTATTATTTAAATATAAACATTTATTCATCCTACTATCTCATAAATAAATGCTACAAAAAGTAAAGTTATAAGTGTTGACTCTAAAATTAAGCAACATTCTCTGTTCCAGGGCATAAGATATGTTGTTTAAAAGAGGGCAACTACAGAGCTAAAATTAAAAAAAAAAAAAGCTAAAGTTATCATTTTAAATATCAACTACTAAAAGTACTCAATAACTCAGAGATATTCCAGGATAAAGGGTACTTTCTCTAATATCAGTATTCAGTAACACCCACATTTCCAAAGCAATAACCTATATTTTGGGTTGTTTGATGTTTTTTCTTTAAAACAAACACAAGGGCAAAATCCAGAGTAAAGTTTACGTTTATTGGAGAAAGAAACAGAGAGAGATCAAAGGGAAAAGAACAGATCAAAATTCTTTGAGTGAGAACTCTCCCTTTTCAACACTGATCTGTTTCATCAGGAACTTGTGTGCAGACTAGAAGATGAAATGTGATTGCCTTCATTAGTGACTTTCATATACATAACTATATTTTAGTTTTCCACCAGTAAATATTTTAATATTCATAGTATGTTTAGTTTAATGATAAGGACAGTGATGCTTAACACTTGGTTATTGAAGCTAATTTTTAGTTTAAAAACTTGCAGACAACACTATAGAACAGAATATTAAAAAAATTAATGTTCACAAGTCCAGCATAGCAAAAAATGTATTTTTTGTTACAATCTCATAAAGAGAAAACAGTTTACCAAAAGGATAAAGAATTAGCAGAATCTTTCTTTCCTGAAGTCTGAGGTAAGCAGCCTAACCTAATAATGACACTAATGATCTAAAATTAAGCCACATGGTATTATACTATTATGTACATTTACTTATTTATCAAATCCCAGTGAACAATATTTTTCTTGTCATGTTATTTGAAGCATCATACAAACGAAAGTTCTTATGTGGATGTGCCTTAAATTTTTAAATGTAAGCATCTTTGGATCATAGGAAGAATAGTTGACAAGCAAATAATGTCAAAAAAATATATATCCCCAGGTTTTTTCTCTCCTCTCTCCATTGACCACCATGAGAGTCTCTTCAGAAAAAAAGCCACCAGAAAATAATTTCAATGGGAATTATCTAGAAAACCCAAGCCAATGGATTCTGCTGATGAGAGGAAATCCAGACAAGTTATTCCACATGTAGTGCGCCCACCTCTACAAAGTGTATATATTCCAGACTAAGTGTTTCGAAGCCTCTGTGTTCTAAAAGTGTAGTCAAATCTGACAACACAAATTTTATTTCCCAAACTGGAAGATCTCAAACATGTTCTAATAAGACTTGACTACCTTTCCTCTCTTGCCAGTTTTAACTCTCAACAGTGGCTTGTCCCTGACGTAATTTTACAGCAACCTCTACAGATCTTTACCTCTAACATCTTTCATTTCTTCCCAGTCAGTCATTGTCAATACACTGCGTCTCGCCCACGCCCTTCCAGTTTCTACTCTTTGCTGCTCCACCATAAAGTCTAGTACACTCTGGCTGTTAGAATCTCTGAGTTAATATGTAGTAATTTTGAGGTTAAGCTGGAATCTTCTACTAAAGTAGACAGAAATTTTTGCAGTGGTTTTGTTCTTTTGCTGATTTAAACGATTTAAGTGGTGCCAGGGTTTGGCGGTGGGGGGGAGGGGGCGGAATTGTAGGAAAATAATGGAATGTTAGGAAAAATGATCACCCCAAATTATTTTTCTCTTCCATTTCTCATAAGAAAAAGATTTCCTTTGTGCCATACCTTATATTTAATCACCATCATCATCATCATCATCATCTGGAGACTTTTCCTCTACATGAAATATACATCACAAACGTCATTCATGTGCTCTCCTCTGCATCTCAAATAAAACCTAACCCTCTCTCAAGTGACTGGGATGCTTGGGAAAAGGCTGTAAGGGATACTTTCAAACATAATCGCAATGTGTCCTATCTTAGTATAGTACAGAGATAATAGGAGACCTCTATTCCAGGCCAAGGTCTACTGACTATGACCTTGGCCATAACAAGGAAACTTGTTCTCCAACTTTAACTGGAGCAGCAAATATGCCTCCTCCCTACTTCACTTTTCCCAACAAACCCAGAGTCTTACTTAAATGAAGTTGTTGTCTAAGTTCTGATCGTCCTCACCCTACCCAACCTTCATCTAGGTCAGCGGCAGGGCCATTCCACAACCTGCAAGCGTTCTGTGTCCCTTCTTCCTTCTAAGCACTTAGAGAGCCTGGAGATCTGGGCCGCACATTCCAGGAGAACTGGGTTCCTGGGCTGGGCATGTTCGTTGGCCAGGGCAGAGAGCTGGCTGCAGACAGAGGCTATTGCCTTCTATAAGGGATTTCTCCAACTTTCTCAGCTTACTGGGCGAATCCACTCCTCTGACATTTCCGGGAAAACCTCTACTAGTCAAGCTTCTCCAGTGGGTAAGGGTGACTAAAAACCTGAACAAAGGGTACATCTGAATTGAATCTCTAGTCAAAAAATAAATAACCTTTTGAAGCAGTATAGTAGAGTATAGAAAACGCCTAAGAGTAAAGAAGGGTGAAGAATAAAAAAAAAAAAAAAAAATGACTGCTCCCAGCATCGCCCCCTTTCCCGCTTTTTCATTTCTAGTGAGCGGGACATTTAAATTATATTGTGGTTTGTCGATTTTTTTGTTGTTTAGTTTAGGTTTGTTTTTTTTTAAAACCAGTACCCATGGGCAGAGGCAAACTGTCAGCCTAGATGCTCCTGCCAGCCAGCCCCTCGCTGCCGACCGCGGAGGGGAGCAGCGGGGTACCCAATGGAGCGGCGGGAGCAGCGGGGGCTCTACGCGGGTCCAGGACAGCACGCTCGGATGGAGGCGGGGGCCGCCCCAGGTGACGCCCCCGTCCCCAACCCACCCCGCAGCGCTGACCGCTCCCGCCTCCCCGCGCCCTCCCCTCTTCTCAGACCCTCTCCGGGCAGGCACGTCCGGCGAGCTGGCATCGCCGGGCCAGCTGGGGAATCTCTCCAGTCCTTTCATTTGCTGCCGCCCCCTCCCCCAGTGAATGCGAGTTCGCGCCCGGGGCAATGCAGCTGTGAGACCCTGCCAGCAGTCGTGGGAGAAAGGGTCTCATTAAAAGTGTTGGAATAACAACGAGCGGTCGCCGCAGCCGCCTCAGGACAGCGAACCTCCGAGCGGAAACAGGCTGTCCCCGTGTGGGCGGGGGCAGAAGCGGGCTGGGAGCGGGGAGAGCAGGCGAAGTGGACGCGCAGCTCGGGCAACTTCGTGGGCGACCAGGCGACAGCGGGCAGAGCCCGTGCTGCTGCTGCTGCAGCTTCCCCGGGCAAGGTTAACGCGCAGCCGGTGCCGGGTCTCGTACCCAAAGTGCTGCTGCTGTAACTGACGAGGAGGACAGGGCGACTGTTTTCAAGAAGAGCAGGCAGGGAGGGGAGCCCAGCCCGAGAGCGCCAGCCGAGCTCCGAAAGCCGCCCTCCATGTCCTCGGCCCTCGGCGGGGCCCCTGTGCCCGGGGACGCTTCACCCCAAATGCCCACTCGCGGTCCCACCGGGCCGCCAACTATCCAGCAGCGCAGAGAAGAGGCAGCGAAAAAGAGAGAGAGAGCAAGGCGAGCGCGAGAAAGGAAGGAACGACGCCCGCCCAGAAGACCACGTACCTTGAGCTCCTCAATGTCCAGGTTTGTTGCTCTGTCCATGGAGCGAAACTAAAGGAAGTGGAGAGGAACCGGGCAAGTTGTACCAAAAAACAATCTAGTCTTTTAGTTTCCAGCCTAAACTCAGCTTTATCCTCCTCCAAGCCCTGGCAGCTTCTCTCAGTCTCATTCTCCGTGATCACGCCGCCTCCACCGGTTAAAAATAATAAAAATAAATAAATAATAATTATAATTCACTTTGTTTTACTTCCTCAAAGATTTAGTGACAGGTGATCTTTACCGCGGTGCAACACAGCTCGGTCGAATCAAGCAGGGGGTGAAAATCCACTCTTTTTAAGATTATTTCTTCTTCTGCAATAAGCTTAGAAACCAGCGAATTGCTGCATCCCAAGAAAAAAAGCTGCTTCCCTGGACAGCATCATGCGGCAAATTGCAAGCAAATGTGTTCAAACTGAAGAAAAGAGTATATGATAAAAGCCTTCCTTCGTCAGGCTTACTCTGGTAGCTAATTTAGCACACTGTGAGTTCCAAGCATTAGCAATGATCAATTTCCCTGGCAAGATAACCAAATCCCCAAAGTCCTGCATAGACCTAAAAAATGTCTTGCAGCTAAGAGGTATTCTCTCAGTGGAGAGAAGAAGATAAAGTCTGAAGGGAACGTTCTCCTTTGAAGGTTATGCTAAAAGAGTTGAGAGAATAGGAGGTGGCTCCTACAGAGGAGAGGAAAGAGGGAAAGAGAGCGAGAGGGAGAGAAAAATTTTCCTCCCGTTTTGCTGTTTTACTGGCCTTCACCACCAGGTGACTGACTTCACTTCTTTCTTCCCACAGCCAAGCACTAATGGGATTTCTCTCATCTGTCAAAAAGCAACATTTCCTCTCCAGACAAATACTATGCTACTGGGTCTTAAAGACTGCCCTCTGCCAGGAATCCACTAGGTGACAAGCATTTTAATTCGTTTTATACTTGCCTCATCTTATTCCCATAGATCTGGGAGGAAAATGCATGTGTTTATTATACATATGCATTCATTTCACATCTCTGTTGCTTTCAGTGTCATGGACTTTTTTTTTTTTAACTTAAAGATGTTTGTATTAAGTGACACATAGAAATATTAAAGGAAATTTCTTGTACTGACACATCATAAAGCTGTCTTTTATTGGAAAATTATTCTTTAAATAGACACTGAGAATTCAGTACACTTAACTTGTAGGGTATAGAATTGAGAAAAAGGTTCATTTTCTTCATATAAATGTCACCGTAAAAGCTTGACTCTTGAAGGAATTTAAATAGTCTCCTCTTATTTTATTATGGCCACAGAAATGTTTTCAGATTCAGGAAATGAGCTAAATAAATAAGTTTGTTTCTAAAATTATATATCTTTTTTTTTTTTTTTTCAGATTTAAATTTTCATCATCTAGCCTTCTGGCCTCCCTCTCTAACTTCAGCTTTGTCCTCCATCTTCACTGTGCTCCAGCCACATGGTCTACAGGTCCACCTGCCATGTCTCCTGCCACTAGCTCTCAACACTGGCTCTTGTCCCTCAATCAGAGCAACACTCTCACCCTTTTTTCAAATTTAACCCTTATGCTTCTGACTAAAGCCACCTCTTCAGAAAGTATTTTTCTCAGGTGAGTTCCTCAGATATTATCCTCCTCTGTCCTCTCTTCATAGCAGTCACTTCCATTTATCATTATTTAATGTACTTTTTGTCTGATTCTTCCAGTAGACCATAGCTGTGGAGGGCAAGTTCTATACCTTTCTTATTCACCAACATATCCCAAAAGTCTAGCACATAATAAGCACACAGATATGCCTAGAATGGATAAATGTGTGTGGAAAGAACCTTTAACAGTGATTATTCTAATGTCTAAAAATCTCCATGACTTCTTCTCCCCTCAACACACAAATAGCAGTTTATCTCCTCCTAGTCTGCATGCAGCTAAGCCTAGTGGGCTCAGCTTTATAATGAAGCATGTAGAGTTCTTTAGTTTAAGCCTATTCTGTTCCACAAACTTATCTAAGGTAGCTTTCTTTCAGACTTTGACTTAGGACTACAGCTTTCAAGGTTAACACCAAGTACGAAGAGTCCATAATTAGTGGAGCTGAACATCAAATTCTCAAAATTTTAAATGTTCACTTTACATAATTATTTTATACAATATGTGATAAAAATAATAAGGCTGCAATTTGAGAGTAAATGAATTTATATAAAATGTATAACTGTAGAAAGCTTCTTTTCCAGAAATTATCAATAATTCAACATGAATAACATAATTACATGTTTTTAAAAGTCAAGTTTTTGCATATAATTTTATATTCCATATCTTGTTATTGCCAATCTTTAAAAAATCAAATATAATAAGCAAATTTATTTTGAGCATATTAACAAAGTAATATTATCTCTGAGATAACTTAAAATTTTCAATTGTGAAAACACAGTTCAAGAAAGACAATTTCGAAAATAAACATTGTTTAAACACCATTCAGAAAGCATAGACTCCAGATAGTTTCTTAGTACGTCATAAAATTATAGTTAGAAGAAAAAGTGATAGTGTACTTAATAATAAAGGCTTAGCTTAACCATATTTTTTAAAGTTATATTTAGTTATACATATAAGATGACTTTAAATCATGTTTAGTATTATGAAATTATATTCAACATTTGATGTTGACCAGATTGGCATTATATGAGCTACAAAAAGAAACTATAGGTGATTTCCAAATCGTTTCCAAATCTAGGTCTAATTAAATGTCTACAGAGCCAGAGACTTCCAAGTCTTTTACTATTTCATGAATTCTCTTGCAAATTTATTAGATTAAATATTCTTAAAATCAAAAAAGTGAAATTTGATCATAAAAATGTGATTTGCTAAAACATATTTATATAACTCTTCAAGGCAATCAGGGTTCAATTCCACTTCAACTGATATGTGACTAAGTGAGAGAGCCATTAGAAAATGAAATAACTTTAAATAAGTTGAAATAGGGCAATGGAAGGATGAGGAAGTGAACTGAGGAAAGGAATGTTATCTAGATGTCAAGAATCACAATCTCAGGACAAAGACATCTACCCATGGCTGAACTAGGAGATCATGGTAGTACATAGCAGGGTATGTGAAAGGAGCAAGATTCAATTTTAGCAAAGATATATAATTCACAGATGAACTGCCAATAGATATTACAACCCTCAAGCATGGAGAAGGCAGTGTGGAAACACCTGCAGGTCATGAGATGTTACAGTTCAGGATCACTCATCCATGAATACATGCATCAATGTCACCTTCTACCATAAGGTATTAAAGGAAATGTACATGCCATTATGAGCTTCCTTATTTTAATTTAGAAAAGTGGGAACCTTTACAGATACATTTTTCCCCAGTAAACAATATAATTTTTATTCATCATATATGGTTCAAAACCACAAGAGTTTAAACACTAGAGTTTTCAATTTTGTAGGCCTTTATACTCCCCTCTCCAATTCTCTAGCCAAATTTACAATTTTAGTGCTTTTATTTTCATTTTCTTAGTGTACTACATAGTAAGATTTTATTTTATTTTAATTTTCTGTAATTATTAAATGGGTAAATAATATGTTATGATTAACTAAAATAGAATAATAAATAACTTACATAGTTGTCCCTAGAAAGTTTCTAGTAACTAGCATTTCTAGTCATGTGATCTAAATAAACACTTGCCACATAAAAGTTTTCTCAAAAAATTATTTTTCATTCTATGATGTTTTTAGAAACATGTACCAGAAATCCTGAAATAAACTATTATGTTTTTTATAAGAGATATAATTATTTATATGTGAATGGATGATGAATAATAACTTAAGTGAGCTATTAACATTGTGATGTGGTCGAAAGGATATCCTTTGGCTCTTCCCCCAAAATAGTCATCTCTATTATAGCATAGGTGTATATTTTTTTATTTAAAAAGTCATTGTTGAAATTAAGTTAAAATAATTTCTGCTTGCCTTCAACCTATATCATGCTCCTACTCCAATTTTTCTTCAAGAAGGAAAAAAAAGAAAAGGAATAGAAAAATTGGAGTTGTAGCTCAGACAAGAGAAAGCAAAGGATAAAAAGAATAACAGGACACAGACATGCCTGAGCAGAGCCAAAAAACGAAGCCAGAGTATTAAATGAAGCCTACCAAAAAATTGAAACAGAGAACATATCTCCCATACCTTTTAGATTTAATGGAGAAAAAACATTGGTAAATATATATTTTTAGTTAAAATTATATTCAGTTATTTAGGCACATGAATTTATTTTATTTTTAATTAAATTTATTCGAGTGACATTGGTTAATAAGATTATATGGTTTCAAGTGTATGATTCAATAATACATCATTTGCATATTGCATTGTGTGTTCAAGTAAAATCTCCGTCACTACATGATTTTAAAAGTACCTCAGTCATGAGAATACATATGCTTTGTATTGCATAGGTCGTAGTAGCATATAAAAGATAATAGAGGGTCTTCTTTGCAGAATTTAGAGATTTGTGATAAATTTTAACACTTTTAAAAACTTCCCCAAACCATTATTAATTGCACCTCAGACTCAGGAACATTGATAATTATAGTTTGACATTTTAAAAACAACTCACCTCACAATGCTAAACTTCCTATGGAGTATAAGAAAGAGAAACATAACAAATCTACAAAAAAATAAAATAAAATAACCAGATGAAAATTTGAATTAAAGCTCCCAACAAATGCATAACAGTTAATACTGTAACACAGTAATAATGAAAACAAAAGAGAACATGTCATGTGAGTACATGTCAAAGGGCACCACCTCACAATTATATAAGCACAAATAAATGGGGAAGAAATGTCAAATGTCTTCAGTCAATGTTGATTCTCACTGCATCTTTCCATCAGAAATAATTATCAATTTACCTACAAGCTTTAAGTGGTCAGAGAAAGTGAACCCAAAATTTATAACCATATACCAAATAAAATACAACTCTGAAGAACTTTTAAAATTGCCACTTCACCCTCAGACCAATAATCTTAGTATTAGAAAAAGGAAAGCCTTTGGCTTCATTATTCATATTGACTGTATAAATTGGTTCATTTAAGTTCAAGAACTCAGTAAAATTAATCTCTATAAACAGGCCTAATATCGATTTTCTAAACTAACCTTTGGGAAGGAAAGTGACTCTTCTGGAAATATTTTCTATTCCAACAGAAGAACCTGAAACTCTTATGCCATACCCCCTACACACAGAGTGAGAAAGCAATATATAACCAAAATAAAACCTTTATGAACTGTCAGTCTTTCAATGTATTCTACTGGAATCACTCTAACAAGAAATGGAAAAATCTGAAACAGAATCACAGACATGGAAGGAGATGAGTAAATCAGTAATTGATTCTAAAAGAAAAGTCTGAATAGTCAGGAAGAACTGAATATAATATTGACCTTGGATAAAATATGCCTTAAGAAAAAAAAAGTAAGGAATCTGGAAGAAAATACTTAACATGATTAAATTTTAAAACAGGCCACTTACTTTCAATTAACTTCTAGTCCAGAAATTTTTCTATTCTAAGAATGACAAAGAATAATACCAGAAAATAGAATATTATTGTTTTTCTGGTTTGTTCATTGTTATATGATTGTCGTTTGAAACTTAGTTTTAGCAAATTTGATCATGTGAAATTTCATCTCTTTTTATTCCTATGACTACATTAAATAAAATTAAAATAATGATTAAATGAATAAAATTGTATTTAATAAGCTAATCTCTTATGATATACCTTAACAAATTGCTTATATATAAAGTTGAATTCTAAAGAATATGCTATACCTAAATAATAATAATAATAATAATAATAATAATAATAAAGTTTTGATTTTTTTCAATTCTTTCTTATTTGAGGGATGGGCTATGGTCCAAATACCTTCCAAACTTAAATTTTACTTAAATTAAACTGTTGGCAATCAGTTTCCTATTAACAGCAATATGTACTATTGTCATGGATCTTTAAAACTCTGATAATTTTCTCTAAGAAGAGAATTTTGCGTTTTTTGGTCATAGTTAATATTCTTCTTATACATGAAGTTCTTCAAAGCTCTCCAAGAACACAATAGGAAAACTAAAAAAATAAAAAAAATTTTAAAAGGTAGATACTAAAGTGTTTAAAACTGTCACTGAATCGCTTAAAAAAAAAACAGGGAAAGGCAAAGTGGGGATTTATGGAGCTGTGAGTTAGTTGAAATCATCTGTCTTGCATGAAAAACCATTTACACCTAGTGGTCACAAACTGCTTAATCAGATGTAGTGACATGGAAGCTTATGCAGCATGATACCTCCTAGATTCATTTCGGACTCTACCCATTTGTTACTGTTGGGAGGACCAAGTTAAGGAGCATGTATTTGAGTTTTTTAAAGCCTAATAATGTGTGACAATTATGTTACATAAACTGATAGACTCTTGATATCGAACTGAGAGTATATTTCCAATTAGCCGCAGCCTGAATAATGTCATATGCCAGCGTGACAAGAGGTTTCCTAAAAAGCCCAGGAATATCTATTGTCATCCTAATTACAAATAAAATTTCATGTGTTTTTGGCAATAAATTTTAGGCAGGAGGTGTTCCTTCCAAAATGTGGAACCCTTAGCTTCTTTTCTTTTTATTATTAAACTTTTCCTGCTATGAATTAAGTCACCTCCATCTTTATATGTATCAAGATTCGGGTTGTTTCCTTGATACTCTTCAGAACGTATCTGTAATAGAGACTGTAAATCTTTTTCAAAGGGAATGCATTTGGAAATATATATCTGAAACGGTGAAATTTCTTAAAAAACATAATTGGACATATGAATTTCTTCGATCGAAAGAATAGACAATTTACCTGTGATTAAGTATTTTATTTTCATTTGTAAAGCATATATGGATAAAATACATGTTTATTAGAGATCTGACACTAAAGACAGAATGAAACACCTTTATAGATTTTTCTCCCAATAATCTGTTTTAGAAGTAGCCTCAGTATATAAATTGTAGCTCATGTGATAAAATCACCTTCATAATACTGTACTGTTCTATTTCACATGATAACACTGTAGACTTAATTTTCTATCTGTTTGTTTCTGCTCTGAAAGCAAAATATGAATTTTTTATATTTTCATTAAAAACTAATTTCACAAAAATACATTTTCTAGATATATTTTATAAATGTTTATGATCTGATTGCCTATGAGACAGGAGAATTACAATTTTTTATGTCTGCCTACATTTGGCATAGGCTTGAATTACAAAAAAGCGACCATCTATCTACTATTATATGTCAATCAAATATCACTGCTGTATAACATAAGACATTGACTCAAAGACAAAATTTCCATAGTTCTGGTAAATAAAAAATTACTTATTTTTTATTTTATGATAAATATTAAAAAGTACCTTAACTTTAATCTACTTAATCTTCCACGAAAAAATTAATAAGGTGAAATTTTGGCTCAGTGATATTATGCATGTTAAGACTGCTAACTGAACATAATCTTTATATAATGATGTTACTTAAGGTAATCAGAAATATTTATTGAAAGTCAGTATACTTGAAATCACATAGATTTCAAGAAGCAGTGAGACCCTGAGCATATATATTTTACAATATAATTAATAGCAGATAATGCAAATGC
>NW_011888889.1:3786062-3798383 GCF_000151845.1 Pteropus vampyrus | reverse complement strand
GGAGAATATGGAGCTACTAGAATACTTTAATAGTATACTCATGAAGCTATAAATTGGTTCAGCAATATGGGGAAAATGTTATTTTCTAGTAAACTTGAACATTCTGTATCTGTCAACCTAAATAGTGTTAGTTATGGCAACGCTCAAAACTCAGTGGCTTACTATAGCAAAGTTTTATTTCTTGCTCATATCACATACTGGTGTGGGTCAGTGTAGTCAGAGTTCCACACAATCACTCAATCTAGTGGCTCTTCTGAATTCTAGAGTCTTAAGTCCTCTACTGGATTACGTTCAAATCGTCCAGAGAAAAGGGAAGAAAACAAAGGTACAGTAGTATATTTTATGGACTAGACCTAGAAGTGGTATATGTCACTTATACCATTCTTTCATCCTAAACTCAGTCAGAAGGCCTGATCTAACTGTAGGGAATGCTGAGCAGTGTAGTACAGTTTTGTGGAGAGAAAGGAAAAAATAACATGGATGCTGATGAGTACTAGTAATCTCTGTCACAGTTACTGGTTTTGGTCACCAAATATCTCTTTGCTCTCTTATTACCACACATAAAATACATCACTCTATATCCAAGGAAGACTGACCCATCCAAATGCTTTATCCAGCTCAATATCTAGAATCTCTAGGTTATGTGTAGCCTTCTCCAGATGTAGCTTCTCATCATCCTGCCATCTGAATTAAAAACACCATCAAATGTATCCAAAACTCCTATTTGAAAAAGTGCAACAAAGACAAAATAACCATAAGAAATCAGGCCCATGAAGAAAGAGAAAGAAATGGAGACAACCCAACACTCACTGACACCTAGAAATTATGAAGAAACTTTGAGAGATATTACACAGGCATCTTAACCTGGGAATAGACAGTGTTCCTTGATTAGAACCTGATATTGCTAGAAGGAGCTCCCTGGTCCAATGCTGTCTTATTCACATTCTAGAATTGTAATCTCTGTTTGTCATTCTTATCCATATCTGATATGAGTATGGGGCAGCAGGCTTTCCTTAGGGGTTGGAACACTTTTGTAAGCCATTTCCTACTGAAAGTTAGTTTGGGAGCTACATTAGTTTTCTAGGGTCGCCATAACGAGATATCACAGATTGGTGGCTTAAAAAACAGACATCTATTTTCTCATAGCTCAGGAAGATAGAAGGCTGAGATTAAAGTGCTGGCATGCTTGGTTTCTCCTGAAAGATGTGAGGAAAGGATCAAGTTTCTCCCTAACTTGCGGATGGCCTCCTTCTCATTGTGTCCTTACGTGGCCTCATATGTGTGCATCCCTCACGTATCTTTGTGTGTCCAAATTTCCTCTTCTTATAAGACCTACAGACAAATTGGATTAGGGCCTACAAAATGGCCTCATTTTAACCTAATCAACTCTTTAAAGGTCCTATCCCCAAATACAGTAACATTGTAAGGTACTCAGGGCTAGAGTTTCAACATCTGAATCTTGGAAGGGAAACAATTCAACTCATGAGAGCTCAAAAGTTGCTTGCAGTTGAAACACCCAGTGTTAAAGGTAGTTTCTTTGGCAGTGAAATGCCCTCAAAATATCAGTAGGCTTATGATCTATCTGCTTTTATTTAATTTTACGTGTCAGTTATTACCCCCTAATTTCTCTCCTAGATAAAATTCTCAGATGTGCTTTACTTGTTTCCTTCTCAATGCTCTCTCTCTTTTTTAAACTAATGGGTGACTACATGATAACACAGGGACAGTAAGCTTGGTTGTCACACAAGCCCATCTAATTGCAGAAGAATCTGTAAATTGGTGAATGGCTGGAAAGGAGAACATAGACATGTGTGAGCACTGGCATTCTCTAACTAACAAAACCAAAGGAAATTTTTTGCACGTTTGTTGGTCATAGCAAAAACAAAAACAAAACAAAACAAAAAAACCTCAAAATTTACATTAACACTGTAATAGATATATACAACTTCCATACATGGAGTCTGGTTCCATACATTTAGATTTAAAAGCATGTAAAATGAACAAAATAGTAATACGATGAATATTATTCAATTATATAAACATATATTGTAAGACTGTAAAGCAATTCAAAGATTTGGGAGACCGATGCTGCTGACACATTTATTAACCCCTATATTATTCCCACACCACCTTATTCCATCCACTCATTGGTGCATTCATTCACAAACACTCATTAAGGACCTTCAACTCTCAGACCCTGAGAGCCCTTTATTGTCTATGCTCATGCTGGAGTGAAAAAGCCCTGTGACTATTAACAAAAGCCAGCCCTTTGCCAAAGTAAAAGCCTCTAATGGGAACATCTCCTAATAGTTAAACAACCTATAAGGTCAGAAATAGAATGGTCAAGACAATGAAAACAAACTGTTCCAAATATTCATTTCAAGACACTGTGTGTTCCAACAAATACTGGAAGAGTATTCACAGTAAAGCACAAAAGGAACAGTTATGACTTTGACTTTTATGCATATTGTCTTATGGAAATATAGCATTTTTTAAAACTGGGAAGAGACTATAAAGATAATATAGGCAAACCTTCATTTTATAGAAAAACAAAAACAAAAACAAAAAGAACCTATATGCATACATAAATAGAATCGTCTAATGTAGATAGTGCCAGGGCTAAAACCAGAACCTCTCCAAGGACAGAATAAGAAATATTAACATGAGGAGCTTTCTCAAAAGATACCAATGTGTTTATGTGATAGCATAAAAGAAAAATAATAGAATTAATAATAGTTTACTAAAATTATTTTATATAATTATCCATAGTGATTTTCCACATGCTAGAAATATGCTTGTATCCTCTATAAACTAACATTTTCATTTTTTCCTCTCCAGTGTTTCAATTTTCATCTTTTTCTTACTCTAACAATAAGTTGAATATTATTCAATTTTAGAATTGCTAATAGCTCATCATTGACAGATTTTCTATCAAATTTTAAAAGAAGTAATAGCAATATTTTCTTCAATTATGGAATAAGTACTATTATAACATATTGCATAAGCACATCCTTTTCAGCCATACTGGAATTAATATGTCCTCCTTCTAAGCTCCTATAGCAACATCTTATGTGTACTTATCTTTCTACCAAGATTTTAAACCTTTTAACAGGTCCCCAGTTATTGGTCTAACATAGTTCCTTACATAAAGTAAAACTCTCATAAATATTTATGAAGTAAGTGAATCTTTACTCGTATACAAAACTCATCAGTAGGAGCTTATCGCAAGAATAGCTCCTGAGAGAGCCTGAGGATCAGCCAGAAAAGACTAGGCAAAAATCCTGAGAGGAACTATTGCATACTGACTGGAGATGTGGGATCTAGAGCCCAGGTCCTCTGTTATTAACTGTGTACTTCAGGCAAGTTACTTAACCTCTTTATGGCACCATTTGCTGATGTATAAATTGAGGAGGTTGTGAAAATCAAATTATTTAATAAATTCTAAGTGCTTAAAACAACAACTGGCACCTGGTAAGCACTAGATAAATGTAAGCTATTGTTTTTATCATCGTCATTATTGTTGTTAGTTAGCTCATATGTGGCAGGCCCAGAAGTTGGGGATAAATCCACGAACTAGGAGACTAAGTGGTTGGCTGAATAGCTGAGTTCTAAATGGAACTGAAGCAAATGATTGACAGAAGATATAAATACACATGCAGAAGTAATGATCATTGGACAAGATATCAGGACAGGTAAGAAAGGTTCTGATTGTTGCTGTGCACTTTTGTGCTTGTGATTTGGGATTAGAAGCAATGCCTTAAGTGTCCATCAATTTGTGGGATATCATTACTCAAATTGATTTGCATTTTCTTACTGACCTTGCCATAAGGATTTCTTATATACAAACTAATTCATTTTTTGGTTGATGCATCTCTGTTGACTAAACCAATCTCTCCTTGCTATATCTCTTCTAAAAGAAAATGTATTATTATTTTTTGTTTAAAAGTTTTAGTAATAGTGAAAATATTTGCATTTTCTTCAAGAGAACAATTGAGAATGGCAGTGTTTTTAATGTGCATACATTCATTAAGAGGGAAGTCCAGAAGATGTTATTTACCATAATGTGGCTATGATTTTAGGTAATCTTTATTCATTAAACTTAAAAATGTATAATCGATAGTAATATCCAAAAAAGGATAATTTTTAAATTAAAGTGAAATCAAGACATATCTGATTTTCTTTGTTAACTACCTTACTATCCCTTATTCTTACATGAGTAACTGGCTTTGTTTCTTGATGATGATAATAAATGACCTATACCAGAAGAACTTTTTGTAAGAGAAAGTTCTGAAGTTATCCAAAATGAAAATTTTGTCATATTAACTTAAAAGATAATAAGAAGAGTATTTAGGAAGTAGGAAGACTTCTTCAATTCATTTTGTTTAATATAAACATGCTAATATTATAATCATATTATGAATAAAACCAAAACTATAACTATAAAATAGTTGGGGTTATTTTATTCACAAGGAAGTTTAACAGTCTTTAAAAAAAATAGTTTAAACGTAATGATATATTCAAGTCAAAAGAACCAAATATACAACATCCTATAGCAGTAAAACTGTAACTTCTGCTATAATCAGAATAATTTGTATAACTTGATATTCGATATCAACTTCTAATATAATGTGTTCCTATTTAAACAGGTAAGCCACATTTACTTATTCAAAGACGAAAGCTAAATAAAGGGAAGGTTCTCTGACAGAATATTTGCCCATACAGGACTTTTCTTCTCATTGTCCCAGGTAAGTTTGTGGCATACAAGAGTAGGGAGCACCTTGAGTTCTAAGGTCCCATCTGTAGGAAAGTATAAAAGACATTTTAGCACCAAGAGCAGAGCTAACAGTGTGAAATGAACCCTGGCTCCACATACGAGGGATGTGAATGTGGCTATTGATAGTCATTTCTTTGGGTTTCAATTTTACAATATTCTAAACCTGTAAAATAAGGATATTATCTATCTTATGGGTTTATATTTTTGAAAATTAAATGAGATGATTCAGAAAAAAATAACAAAATACTAGCGCATAGTAGGTAAGTGTGCTATAAAATGTTGCTGCTATAAAATAGAGTGCTATATATTGTAGTCATTATTGTTTCTCTCATTTTAGCAGAGGTAGTAGCAGTGATAACAATAAAAGGTGATAAGAATTTAAGAGTAGGAAATTTAAAAAAAAAAAAAAAAAAGGAGAATTTCAGGCCTGTAAATGTGAAACCCTTGTTTTCCTGGCCATTCCATCTGGGGAAGAAAACGAGGATCTTAATATCAGTTCCGCAGAGTATTTCTCTGCCTTTGCTTTTTAAATAACCTTAATCTTTCACCTCAGTTTTTCCTCTAGGCCATCAAGATACCTCACTGGTCTCCGAAGATGACTTCCCTGATGATACTGTAATATCTGCCATTTCCCCATCTGTAGCAACTCTGGGGGGCCTGTTGTGCCAGCATCAGGAGGTTGGCCTCTGATGTCCTCTGACAAGATTACCACTGAGCCTCCCCAAGGTGCTGCCACTGTTCCCAGTCTCTGCCAATGTCAAGGCCTTTTCTGCCAGTGCCTACTAATGTCTGCACCGAGGCTGCAATGCCCTCTGTCACGACTGCTGATACATCAGACACAGCCCAAAGCCGCAGAGGAATACAGCTGTGCCAGAGAGTAGGTCTTAATTTAGTCTGGCTTCCAACAAATATTTGGATCCTCCAAACATTTAATGAGTGACTCTTATGTGAGGCATTTTCTTACATTTTTTTTTCTTAACTACATCATGCTGTAACGGTCATTTCTTTGGACTTCATAATTACTTATAGACTGGTGACTACAAAGTGATATATTAGATGGTTTTAAAATGCATAAAAGTATGACAATCTTTTCCTTTCCTAAAGGCAGTAATCATATAGTTAAGTGTCATTGTAAGGTAATTGCAAAAGAAAACAATTTTAGGAATGATAGTATTATGAATAAGTAAAAAGAACTTTTGAGGAGGGGGAAATTAAAAAAGAGCTATAGATATGCATTTTAAAATTTTCATTTATTGATTCATCTTCAAGGAAATAAATAAAGTGCTCTGTAAATAATCTTCTTGCCCAGCAGAAGTTTTTATAATAAGTAAAATGCAAGTTAAAGTCAATAGTCAAGGAGAGAACAGCATTATTAGTTTATAAATCTGGTTTTAGTCCCATTCTTGTATTATGGGCCTCAATAGTACTTTTTAGTCTAATTTAAACAGCAAGCTCTTGACCATTGCCTCCATAATTGAAAATTGCATACTGAGTTTTACTGATGCATTTTTGGCCAACAACAGCTATTCTGTTTCAGTAGTCTACTTCTTAACTCCATCCACAAATTAATTTACCTCTAAACCATTATTACTTCCTTTCTTCCCATAATAAAAGAGAGTTAGGTGTCCCTCCTGCTATCTAGGGCTAATTAATCCCTCTGCCTGTGTTCTAGTTTCTTTTCATTTTTCAAATAGAATATGCTTACTCCCCTCTCATATTTCAAGCTCTTTCTTTCCATCGATTATGTAAAGACAACTGTGTCTTTGTTCCTTTAAATATAGAAAAAATTTAAATCCTACAATTTCTGGGTCCAACTTCCCTTCCCAGCCAAGCTCTTAGAAATAATTTTGTAAACTTGCCTTCTCCATCTGCTCATTTCCCATTCATGCTTCAATCCCTTATAATCTGGTTTAAGCTCTCCAAAGGGAAAGCAAAGACAATAATGAAATGATTCTAAATTGAGTGGTTACTTTTTTGTTTCTACTTAACATTTCTGCACCTTTTAATTGAATCTCTCTCTTGCATAGCTCCCACAACATTTTATTTGCCTTCTTAGCCCAGATTTACTTTTGGAGGTTCATCTATTTTTCTCCTTCCCTTTAAAGTTCATCCACCCAGGTCACTACCAAAAATGTCTTTCTAAAATGCAAATTTAATGCAACTTTTTGTTTTAAGTCTGGAAGTGGTCTTCCATTTTCCTACAAGGCTTAATTTTTAGGCTAATAGTCTACTTTGTAAAACCAACTCCAATCTCCATCTGAACCCTATGCAGTTTCCCAATGTACCAGAACATTTCAAAGCTTGTGCCCATTTCCTCTGACTGAGATACTCTTGAAATAAGCCTAGAACATTTGCATTGGAGCAGCAACTATTTATTGGGCACCTAAAATATATAAGAAAACATGCTTGGCTTATGCAACAAGGATCACCATGTGTCCCATCTTCAAAACCACCAATCTCCTGGCCAGAGCAAAGGACATTTTTTTGTATGCTGTCACATGGGGCTTTATTAACCATTTCCTTAAAATTTTTGATGGCTTCCCATTATACCTTTCTAATACCTTTCACAAGGCTGTCATGCATGATATCACTTCTCCTGTCCTTTCTGCTTTTTCATATTCTCATCACACACCTTGCCTCTAATCCATATCCAAATAGATCTAGAATTATGCTTTTTTTAAAATGATATATCCCACTGAGAGAGCAGGAGAGTAAAATGTATTTATTCAGATACTCGATAAGCCAAAGTATGCAAAATATAAGTGTTCTTTCTTTTACTATCATTTCAACCAGTAATATATGTGGAGAGAACAGCCACAAATTAAGTAAAAATCTAGATGCCAGAAGCAAAAAGCATAAGCATTTTACATAGCCTCCTCATAGTGAATTTTAAAGTATACCCATTGATACTCACGAAGATATACATTATTATTTTCAGTAAAGGACAGCTACTTTTCTCCTTGGGGGAAAAAAAAATACCTAAGGAAATGGATATAATCACTAATTCTCATTCAACTAAATATTCAGATCAATATGCCTCATTATTAGAAACTGCAAATTCATCCAGGAAACTAATATTACATTGTATTAAACACAATAACTAAATCACCATCGATGTCATTCATTTCACTGATATGTATAAATAAAAGACCTGTACACACATTTGCATATATTTAGATAAAGCACATATAATACAACGTGTTTTCTATCAAATAGAAATAGGCTTTCTTCACTCTACAAGTCCATCAATTGACAACTCATGAAAATATATTCTTTCTAGAGTCTTCCCAAATTAAATAATAAGAATCAAATGATACTGTAATAGCAAAGAGTATGTGGAATCTTTATGACTGAACTTTCTGAACTGCAATCAATTATATATTTATTAATCAAAATCTTTGCTTCCAAAGCCACAGGCACACGTCTTTCAAACACAGCTATTCTAAAACTTGGATGGACAAATTCTAAATTGTCCATTTTAGACAATTTACTGCCTTAGTTTATCTCTCCATTGTGTGTCCGTGTCCCTTGCAACCTTTGTCATTATTGCCTGATCCTTTCCTGAACTTCTTTGACATCTGATTTTTCTCCTACCTTTTAAGGGCTCACTTTCTCATTCTCCTTTGTAGTCTTTCTTCTTCAGTCTTTAAAATTCTTGTCTCGATGTTATCTCTGTTTTTCTAGATCTTTTTCACTTTCCCCCACAGAAAATATCATCCAAAGTACAACTTCAATTATCATTTAAATAGTAATGACCCTCAGATTTATATCTGCAGCTCAGATCTTTCTCTCTCATGCTCTGGATTTTATCATCTTATTTAGTATCAACCCTTGAACATACCACCGGTTTTATTATACTTAACATATATAGAAACAAATCTATATATTCACTTCCTAAATGTGTTTATTTCCCTGTACGCCTAATCTAAATTTAGAAATACTGGAATTATTTTAATATGCTTCTCCTTGTGCTTCCCCATCCAATCAATTGCAAAAATTTCTTGATTTTTTTCCCTATGAATATCTCTCCAGATTTTTCTTAGACCATTTCCACTGTCATAGCTCTAGTTTAGATGTGCATCACTTCTTGCTCAACATCCTCCATCTATGTTTCTTTCTTCCACCAGTGATACATATTTCACTGCTCTGTGTATCAAGTACAATCCATGTCTTAGTCACTATAATTTTCCCTAGCATAGTATCTGGGATATAGAATTAGCATAGTATAAAGGCTTGGTCATTCATTCATTTAACAATAATGTAGCATGCACTAACTACATTGTCATTATTCTAGATGCTCTGGATATATCATGGAACAAAACTTGGAAAGATACCACCTTCCTGAAGCTTATGCTCTAACATAATAAAGAAAATGAAGAAGTAAATTAGCAGCATATTAGCATGGAAAATGACTCAGGAAAAAAGAAAAGGAGGATCAGATTAACAGGGATGAGAAAAACCAGGAGAGGGCAAAATGGAAATTAAATAAGGTGGTCTTATTAAGGTGACATCCTCTGAAACCTTGAAAGAGATTAGGGAGTTACACATGCACTTATTAGGAATAAAAAAGCTTCAGGCAGAAGGAAGAGCTAGTACAAAAGTCCAAAGATGAGTACATACATCAATAATGTGTTCAAGAAACAGTAAGAAAGCCATGGCTATAGAGAAGTTATGAGAGGAAGAGAAGTCGTAGGCGAGATCAGAATGCTAAGTATTTGGGGCCATTGTGAGAATTTAGGCTTTTACTCTGGATGATAATCTTGAAGAATAATAATAATAATAAAAAAGATAAATCTCCTTAGGAAAGAAATGGGTCTGCAATACTAATAATATTTACCAAAATAACAATGAGAATAAATGATGGCATCATAAACTGCCAGCTCGCTCTGTGTAGCTAATAAAATATCCTCATTTAAAAATATTATTAGACATGCAATACCGAATTCCTTTAATATGTTTTCTAAATTTAGATTAGTCAAATAAAACCCACTACTTTTTTGATGGCACCAATTTGAAAGCTGACGCTGGGTATATTTCTGACGCTGCACTGCACTCAGCACAGTCATTCAAGCTGCCTTGAGCAACAAGGGTCTTGAAAACGTTCCTAATGGTCTGGAAGGAAAAAGTGCAGTAAATACTGGTTCACTTTTACAAGAAGCAAAAATTCCAGCAGAACACACAATTTTAAAACTACCACTGTAAATCAAGTCTAAATATAGATGGAGCCTTCTACAGTTCTCTTCCAGGTGATGGTGGCCCGGTGCCCCGGATGTAGCTAGCCCGGGTAAAAGCATCACTCCTTTTCCTCCTCATCTTTCCTTGGGTCCTTAGCTCAGCTTGGTGAAGGCTCCTCTGTCCAGTCATGCCAAAGAGAAAAGTGGCCTTTCAAGGCGTAGGAAATGAAGATGATGAAGAAGAAATCAGTGTCTCCGAGAAGAAGGTGGTGGACCTGTGGCTGGGGCAGGAGGTCCTGAGGGCCATTTCAAAGGTAAACACTCTTTTGGATAGTGATGATGAGGAGAAGGAGGATGAGGGAGTCCAGCAAATATGACAGCCTGGCCTCAGAGGATGTGAAAAGTCGGGAGGCAGCCACACTCCCCAGTGAAGGGGGTGTGTGGATCACACCCTTCAATCTACAGAAAGAGATGGAAGAAGGCCACTTTGAGGTAAATGGCAACTACTTCTTGAATCAAGAAGCTCAGATAGGAGACAGCTGGCTGGACAACATTGACTGGGTAAAGATCTGGGAGCAGCCACCTTATCAGTGCCCACTATCAGACTCAGAGGAGGAGGACAGCCTGGGCCAGACATCAGCGAGTACTCCAGCCCTCTTGGAAGGCCTTCTGTTGCTGCTGTTGCCAAAGGAGACAGTGGCTGGGGCACCGAGGCATCTACAGGCCAGAGGAGCAGGCAAAGCGGGCAAAAAGGGGACTGGGTGGCCCAGTTACCCTAGAGCTTGGACAAACTCTCCGGGTTGGTCTGATCAATCTTGGTATGTATCAGGAAACAAGGGAATGGATGGCCGTGTGGCTGAAGGGGTTGGGGTGCTGGACCCAGTGACTCCCTGGCCTCATGCCCCCCACCTTATCTGGACATGTTTGCTGAGGAATTGGCAGAGGTGGAGCTGGACACCCCAACCCCTACCTAGGGAGGAGAAGTAGAGTTGCCAGGAGATGGTTTGATGGACGTGATGTGGGAATATTAGCGGGAGAACACAGGGGATGCTGAGCTGTGTTCATCTCCAGCACCCAGATGCAGACTTGGGTGAATGAAGGCTACTTCCGGGATGGTGTTTATTGCCAGATGCTGGAACCCCCTGGTGGACAGTTTTACAACTCCAAATGTATTGATTTTGACCTCTACACCTGAGCTTGCTGAGGGCGCAATTTGGTGGCCCCTTCTTTCCTGGACTCTGTGAAAGAAGCTCCAGCTGTCTCGGGCATTGAGGACATTGGGGCCCATATTTTAGCCAATTTTCCTTTACCAATAAAAGCCTTTAGTTGTGTGTGTGTGTTGGTGGAGAAGTGTAAGTAGAGAAGGCATATTCTTGAAAGTGAAGCAGCCATCCACAATTAATTAGTGAGGAGTGGCACATTAATTTGAAACTACCTTTGAAGGCTGATTTTGCAACGAGGCCTTGATGATCTAGTTTACTTCTTTGGTTTACAGAACTTTAATATTGATGGAAAGTTTAGATTTTGAGGGCAAAAGGAATCATGAGCCCTCTACAATTCCTTCAGTGACCCAGTGCGCTGAGAGAACACCTTATTTGGGGACAGTGATTTCATCTGCCCCCTTAAAAGGCTTCAGGTGGCTCCCTGTGCCTGAAAACGAAGCCACTGATTAAGGAAACTTACTGTGCAAGTTCTACTTTCCATTATGTATCTAACCTAACTTTTGATCACTCCCAATATATCTCCAGATATTATTCTTCCAAAGCTAAAAACACAATAAGTAAATAGATTATCTTCAACATATCTTTTCAAAACATTGTTCTCTATGTGTAGAAAAATAAATCCAGGGACATATGGCTTTAGCTACAACATGGCAAGAGCTTGATAGTTGTCACTCTCATCCTTAAAACAAGAAAACTATAACATACTAAAAATCAATGCCTTTTATTGGACTCATTAAAGAACTGTGGTTGCAGGGCAAACAGCCACTCCTAAATCTGGAGAGGCGGGTGACTCTGTGGAGTCACAGCCGACATCTGCTTACTTGGAGCTGAAGCCACAGAAACTATAAAATGGTGGGAAGGCTCAAATGGTAATGTTAACAAATTGCTGAAGCCTCAGTGTAAACTAGCATAAGAATGAGAAACTCTAGGGGCTTCAATTTTAGGGAGCAACATCATGTTTTTGTGAATTTTACCTTCATGAAACCCACCAGGATCTTACATAAAGTGTCAAGAAAGATTCTCTCTTGGCTCTGGCAGGGGGAGGAAATGCATAATTGTTATGAACTATGCCTGGAATGTTCTCCATAAAAGAAAAAAAAAAAAAAAAAAAGCTTACTCTCCAGGAGAAAAGACTTTGCAGAGCTATATT
>NW_011888889.1:3774083-3784762 GCF_000151845.1 Pteropus vampyrus | reverse complement strand
GTTTTTGATTAGTTTGTTCTTTTTATTTCTTAGATTACGCATATAAGTAAAATCATATAGTGTTTATCTCTCTCTGTCTGACTTAAACACCTTCTAGGTCCATCAAAGCAATATCTTTTTCCATCCTTTTTCTTTTCACATGTCTTGTTTTCTTATCCTTTCAGCCACTCTATCTTTTGGTTGGTTTTCATTTAAGGTACTTATTGATAGGAATGTAGTTTTTACCACTCTTTATTCCTGTTTTTGATACGTGTTTTTTCATCTTAAAGAAGTCTCTCCAACATTTCCTGTAATATTGGCTTGGTGGTGATCAACTCCTTTAGCTTATTTTTGTCTGGGAAGCTCTTTGTCCTTCAACTCTAAGTGATAACTTTAATGGATAAATTATTCTTGGTTGTATATCTTGGGTCTGCATTCTGTCAAATATATTTTGCCAAGCCCTTCTGTCTTGCATAGTTTCTTTTGAGAAGTCAGCTGCCAGTCTTATGGGTGTTCCCTTATAGGTAATTATTTGTTTTTCTCTTGCTGCTTTTAATATTCTTGCTTTGTATTTAACCTTTGGCATTTTAATTATGTTGTGTCTTGGTGTGGGCCTCTTTGGATTCCTGATTTTTGGAATTCTCTGAGCTTCCTGGGGTTTTATGTCCATTTCCTTCACCAGGTTAGGGACGTTTTCCACCATTATTTCTTCAAACAGCTGTTCAACATCTTGATTTTCTTCAGTTACACCAATCAGATGAATATTGGGAGCCTTAATAGTGTCCCATATCCTCCTTAAATTATTTTTATAGTCTTGGTATCTTTTTTCTTGCCATTCTGATTAAGTGTCTTAAGTAGGGCATTTGATCCTCTTCTTTATTCAATTTTTTATTCCTTTGTTTATTCCATTTAATATACTTCTCATTTCAGATAATGTGTTCTTCATTTCAGACTGGTTCACTTTTATAATTTCCATTTCCATTTTTATGTTTTTTATCTCTATGTTGAAGTTCTCACTGAATTTATCTACACTTCCCAAAAGTTCATTGAGCATCTTTATAACCAGTGTTTTGAACTCTGCATTTGTTGGATTACTTGACTCCATTACATCTGGATCTCTGTTCTCTTCTCATGTGGTTTCTGCTTCTTTGTCTTCTCATTTTGGCTGCTTTTCCATGTCTGTTTCTATGTACTAAGCAAAGCTCCTAATTCTCCCGGTCTTATTAGTGTGGCTTTGTGAAGTAGGTGTCCAGTGGCAAAGTCCTGAGAGGGGTTCAGCTGCAGGCCAAACTTAACCCAAGCTTCTACCCCTCCGGGACCACCTATTAAGATTCAGCAAGCAATCCACAGATGCTGTACTTATAGTTGCCTCGAAAGGCCACACCAGAAACCAATGCCAGCTGCCTCCAGTGTGAGTTTCAGCAAGTAGCACCTGACTGGCAAGGATACACCAGGACATGGCTTGGGTGGAGCCCAAGTTGGGGAAATGAGGTTTCAGGAAATCCTCTGAATAGAGCGACCTCAGTTATCCAGTTTGATGACATCACAGATATGGCCGTGCTCTGTCTGCACACTGGGAGCAGGGAGGGATCAATAGAGAACAATGGATTCTGCAGGAACTTCTGTACAGAGAAGATCTCACCTTGGCCCTCACTCCGACACTGTCTCCCTGTAAGTTCCTGGTGCCCCCTGCACGCAACTGAATCCACACTCGTACTCAGAGCAAGTACGTCCATCACCGGGAAAGTCGGGTCACGGCCCCTTTAAGCGGCTTCTGCCGCTGCCACTGCTACAGCCTCCGTCTCACTCAGCCGCTGGGGACAAGGCAGCCCTGCGTCTTCGCCCTGTCCTATCTTCTGCCATCGCAGGGTGCTTTCTTGGATTTCTCCCTAGTTGTATGGCTTGTTCATCTAGATCCCAGGTGATTTGTTCTTGCTGTTGCTCATTGTTTTCATCACAACTTTGATTCGGTAGCCAGAGGGATGAACAGAGCCTTTATCATCTATGCCATTTTTCCCCCTCTAAAATGTATCATTTTTAATATCCCTTACTGCTATAAAAGATAACTGTTTAAAGTAGTAACTGCTATAGTAGTAATAGTAATACATTGTATGATTATAGCACATGATTAATGCAGAATTTACAAGACATGAGGGAGGGAATAGGAGTACTACTTATAACGTACCTGCGGTAACCATGAAGCAAGCTAGTTACTGAAGATAGATTTTAATGGTTAAAAAGTTTAATGATATTTCTAGGATAACCAGTAAAATGTTTCAAAGAAGTAACTGGTGTACTAAGAAGAAGTAAATCAAGTGGTCTGTGCAGAAATAAAAAAAAAAACAAAACAACTTTCACAATAAGAAAGCAATTAGAAATGACCTGTGACAAGAGTTTCAGTTGGGACCCACAGAAGCTGTGTCTGGTCAAAAAGAAAAAAAAAAAAAAAAAAAGGAGTTTACTACGTAAATATTAGGTGCAAGGGCTGGAAACCGGGTTTAAAACTAAACTTCCAAAATTAGTGATGTGAACTATCCCATAGAAGGGGCAACAAGAAAACCACTGCTTCTGGCACTCCTGCTCACAAGCTGTAGATATTACAGGGGTTTTTTTTTTTTTTAAGTTGTTGCAAAGAATCTGATTTTACTGGCAACTGTACCTGCCACTAGCCAGAATGCCAGTCCTGTACTAGGACCACGACCAGACATCTACCACCATCACCCAAGCCAGATGTTCCTGCCATTATCCTCCCCACAAAAATAGATTCTGCATAGCACAACCTCCCTCAAACTACTTACCTCCATGTTGGATACCCCTGTGGATCCGCCTGCCTGGTAGGGATTAGGACGCACGTCTGGGCTCCAGCCGCAAAGGAAGACGGGAAGCAAGAATTCTGGCTTCTACATGAGTGCGTAGGCCTCATAATGGAGAGCATTTTCTGCACATAGAGCTTATATTCAAAAATTCTAGGTGGCGTGAATCCATGAAGCTAAAAGATAATTAGAACATTTCAAATTTATATCGCTGCTTTATTTTTCCGAACCTCAGGAGCTTCACGGGTGACATCAGAAACTGGCCCCTGGACACAGAGGGCAAGAGGAGACCTATGAAAGAGCCGGACGATCCAGATGGGTAGGCGGCAGTTTTAATAAGTAAGGGAACTTACCAATGAGACTTATCTTTGGCAGCCCATGACACAAGTAGGTCTCCGCACTCACCACCGCCAGAATCCTAAAATACTTCGTGAAGATTTCTGTGTAAAGACCATCCTCAAGTTGTCTTTAACCAGCACAACGACTGAAACATTTGTGAAACACTGAAGCATAGCACCCAATTGCCAAAGTGCTAAAAAGTATAAAGTAATTCTCATTCAACTTTCTAGCACCAAACTTTTTATAATGTATAAAGCTATATGCATTGGACCTTTTACTTGCAAATAAAATAAAATAAAATAAAATAGTTTAAGACTCAGTAAACAACACTAAGAGTTAATGAATACATAAGAAAACATCTCTTTCATAAAATGAGGGTTACATTCCTAGTCACACAATTCAAATTCCTGTTTCTATCTCTTAAATAGAACTATCTTAGTCTCAAAAAATTCATGCAGCTTTGAAAGGGGCTTAATTTATAATCAGGGATTATTTTCTGGTTTGGAAGGATCTGTTTCAAAAATATAAAGCATCTTAGATTGGCATAAAAGATAGGTTAATTGAGACATTTCTGTGTAAACTGCCACTAGTTGAACCTGAAACCTGATACTAATAAACATTTAGCTCAATATGTGTTATGACGTCGTTATATAAGCAAAATCTAGTTATTCATATCGCAGTGTTATAATACAGCATATATTCTTACATTTTCTGATGAAAATATAGCAGGAAAAAAGACATAAAATGAAAAACTGGATGAAATTCAAATCTGTTGTGTTCTTTAAAATATATTCATGTTTACTACAATACAATTTTAAAATATATTTGTCTATTCTAACTATAGTTCTATAATTCAATGATAGATTGGTCCTAACTTTATAAACTTACAAGATGTTTATATTTTGGGGGAGTACAAACTAGCCTATTTTTCTCTATAACAGCATTCGAATTTCTGGGCTAGCAACAGTCTTAATTTAACCAAACTGCATTCACAACGCAATCTATAACATGCCCAAACTGACAATCCTCAAAATCTCCATAAATGAGAATTTCTGCTCTAAATTAATATGATATATAAGCAATAGAAAAATAAACAATTATGGAAGTAAACTATAAAAAAGGAAAATAGGGTTTTGTTTTTTTCTTTTCTTGACACTATTAGCAAAGAGTCCTGTTGTATAGTAAGCCAAATTCTCCAAGAGCATAAAGCAATCTCTGGAAATAAATTAGGTGCATTGGGAAGCTACATTAACTCTTTGTGCACACAAGAGTCTCATTTGTTGGGTGTGCTGATCCCACTCTTAGAATTTTACAAGTATATGCCATATATTCCTAATATACAGTTTACTTTTTCCTTTATGGGTCATTTTAATATTTTTCTCTATCGCTCCCTTCTCTTTTAATTTAAAAACAATCATTTCTAAGCCTATGTTCTAGTTAATATTTAACTATATTTTCATTAAATATTTTTTTTCATTTTTCATGTCTAATTATCATTGCATTGAGAGGCAGGAAGTAGAGTTCTAACTTCATCTTTCCAAATACTTATCCAAATATATTCACTTTTTGAGTGACCCATATTTGTTTCACTAACTTTAATTGCAATCCAAGAATATCTCCAACATAATTCTATTGACATGGATCTGTTTATGAGCTTTATATTTTGTTCTATTGATTTGTCTTTTTGTCAGTATCATATTATTTCAAAAACTAGCTTTGGAATATCTTTTAATATCTAGCAGTTTGTGTTAGTTCCATTCTCCTATTGTTTTTATTTTTCCAAAGCTATTTTCATTGTATATGCTTTGTGTGAACTTTATTTCCAAAGATATTACTTATTTAATATTCTTATGGCAATTGAACTAAGAATATGTATGAGCTTTAGTGTTAGTCCATACTTCAACATATCTTCTTTGCATCCAATATATAATAATGATAGATAAAAAAAATTAAAAGACAGCTGAAAATAAATAACAGGAATAGCCAAATCTAAGGATTTGTTGCACTTTGTCAGCTCTTGTGAGTCAGACAACCAAAATGCCCCACTTGAGATGAGGATCTGAAGCTAGGTTAATAGCTTGAAGTCAGCAGCATGGTTGAGTTAAAAAAGACAAAAAGGGGGGGCCGTCAAGAAAAAAAATCCTATTGCTCTATGTTATGGATTGAATTATGTCCCCCCACAAATTCATATGTTGAAGTTTTAACCCCCAGACTTCATTTGGAGATAGAGTGTTTATAGAGGCAATCAAGTTAAAATGAAGTGGGGTGGATCTTAATCCAATATGACTGGTATCCTTATAAAAAAGGGATATTTGCAGACACATGCACTCAGAGAGAACACCAGGTACAGATGATGGCAGTGATGAGATGATGCTTCTAAAATCCAAGATATGTCAAGATTGCCAGGTATCTAGGGGAGAGGCATCGAGCAAATTCTTACTCAGAGTCCTCATAAGGACCTAACCCTGCCAACACTTTGATCTCGGACTTCTAGAATCCAGAACTGTGAGACAATAAACTTCTGTTATTTAATCCAGTGGTCCCTAATCAATTGGTACCAGGTGCTCCTTTGAGAATCTAATGCCTGATGATCTGAGGTGGAGCTGGGGCCGTGATGCTGGTACTGTGGAGCAGCTGCAAATACAGATGAAGCTTCACTTGCTTGCCACTCACCTCCTACTGTGCAGCCCAATTCCTAACAGGCCACAGACCGGTACCAGTCTGCAGCCCAGGACCCCTGGTTTAATCCACCCAACTTAGGGTACTTTGTAACAACAGCCTTAGAAAACTAATATACTATGACTTTATAGAAAACCGTGGACCTACAGAAGTTAGAAGACAAAGACATAGCTTCTTAACCAGAAACTTAGCCAAGCCAGCTGAGAGTTTGGTGACTAGATGTGAGCTACCCAGAGCCATAAAACAATTATTACGTGATTTTGGCTTGAGGGTCAATGGGAAGAGGGAGCCAGGGGAGCACATGCAAAACTAAAAAACAGCTAGACAGCTAAGGAAACAGAAAGGAGAAATACAGATTAACACTCAGAATTAGTCCACAAACTAAAACTCCACAACATTAAATGAACAAAAGTTAATAAAGATAGATAACATAATTAAAAAATTAGAACATGCAGTCAGCTCAACTGAAAATAATTTCTGGAACAGTGTGACAAAGATTTTAGAATAAGTATGTATATGAGGCTCAATAAGATAAAAATAAAACTAAAATCCTTTAAAAATCACCATATAATGAATAAACAAAAATTGAGTATAAAAATTTAAAAATCTCAAATATAAATAATAACCATTGAATTAAATAACTATATATGAAATAAACTCTAACCTAGACCCACCCAACTGAAGAGAAAAGAAATGTAGCAATAATATAGATGCTCAAAAATCAATTCATAGATAGATAACAAAATATGCAAAGTGCAATAACATGTTGACAGACTGCAAGTATGTTCAGTAATAGTTTCAGAAGAAAAGAAAGGAGAGAATGGCAGAGAAGTTATACTTAACAAGAACAGAATTGAGAATTTTCCAAAATTAAAAAAAAACACAACTTCTCAGATTGAATGTTTCCTACAGGAATTGAGTGGCATATAAATATAAAGGCAGATTTAGGCACAACATTGTAAAACTACAAGTCATCAAAGTTTATTATTATTATTATTATTATTATTATTATTATGATTATTCATAAAATTTAGCAGAATGAAAAGACAGATTATCTACAAAGGATTGAAAATTAGCCTGAAGCTGACTTCTCAATAGCAGTAACAAAAACTAAACAAACAAACAAACAAACAAACAAACAAAAAACTAAAAAAAAATAGAACAGTATCTATGAAGTACTAAAGGAAAAGAACACAATATTGCACTTATTTAAGTAGTCGTTCTTAGAGCAAAGGATAAATAAAGGTATTTCAAACATATAAAGACTAAGAGAGTTTATAGCTCACAGATCTTCTTTCAAATTTAATAATGTAAGCCCAGAAAGATAATATGAGACTTAAACAACATCAGTAAGGGAAAGCATTGACAAAATTATGTTAGAATATTTGACTAATAGTTGATAGTAAAACTAATAATAATTTTCTGATAAAAGTAAATCTCTAGAAAACAGTATATATTAGAATTTTAAACAAGGACTTGAGGTATCTTGAGGTCCTTGTTAGGGTTAGCAGAGAGATAGAAACACTAAACAATTATAGATTTGTAATTATAATTTGGGTGACTAACTGAATTTTTTTAATTGACAGAAATGTCTAAAGGAATAGAAATTCAATCTATAACTTCAAAATTAGCAAAAAGGGGAAATGTAAATATAAGGGGGAAAAAAACCCTAACAATTCAACAGATCACAGTTGAATTTAATGTTAGTTTGAAGAAATAAATACAGATAAATTAATAATCACAAGTGTAATTTAATGATTCTTACTTTTAAAAGCCAAAGATTATCAGATTGGAAGAGAAAATAAATCCAGCTTTTTGTATTCTGCTTTCAAGAAGAAAACCTTAGAAAGTATTAAAGAAATGGAAACGAGATCAACTAAGTAGATGCCAATCAAAAGAAATTTGATATAGTAATACTAAAGTAAGGTAAGTTAGGCTTTAAGGTAAAAGACATTATTAGAAATAAAGTGAGTAATAGCATAGAAGTAAGGTGATATGATGGAAGGTGACAGATGGCTATGTTAGATTGGGGCTCTGTCATGCAGTGATATTTAAGACGAGACCTGAATTGTGAGAAGGGCCCAGTCATATAAACACTTGGGAGTTGAGTGTTACAGGAAGAAGGAGTCAACCAGAGGAAGTGTGACTGGATCATCAGGGAAGGAAGAGTGGCAAATGATGAGTTTGTAGGTAGTAGTGGATAGAGCATGCTGGCCTTTGTAGGCTGTGGTAAGAAGTGTGTTTTTGTGCGAGGGTCGTGGAAACTATTGGTAAGTTTTAAGCCCTTATGAGAGTGATGTATACTAATTCATATTTTTAAAAGATCATTAAAATTGATGTTTGGAGCATGGTTTGGAGCATGGAGCAAGAGTTCGTGCAGGACAAACTTTGAGGGGGCTATTCAATAATCTAGAGGAGATGGGGTAAGAGCAACACTTTCTCCTTCAGTCTCCCAATTGTATACATTACACTAAGGTTCTGTAGTAGGCCTTTATTTGTCTCTTTTCATTTCACTGTTTATTTCTATAATTTAAATTACCAGCTTTATGTAGATGAGTCTTTCATTTTATCTGTAATCTTATCCTTTTCCAAGACACAGGCCTTTATTATTGATTCCCTATTGGAAATTTCCAACTAGATAACCTGTGAGCATCTCAAATTCTAAAGCACACTGATCAACTTCACCATAACTAACCAGCATCAAGACCAAATCTGTTGTCTGTGCCTAAGAGTTTTTGTTTGTCTGCCTTGTTGGTTCATTTGTTGCTTTCTGTTTTATATCTCACATATGAGTGAAATCATATAGTTCTTGACTTTTTCCATCTGATTTATTTCCCTTAACATGTTATTCTCAAGATCCAGACAACAATATGGTGGTTACCAGAAGGAGGGGGGATGGCAGAAGACAGTAAAGGGGGCCAAATATATAGTAATGGAAGGAAAATTAACTTTCTGTGGTAAACACACAATGCAATACACAGATGATGTGTTATAGAATTATGCATTTGAAACTTATATAATTTTATTAACTAATATCACCCCAATAAATTTATTAACATTAAAAAAAACAATTCTATCACTAGTTTTTCAGTCACCCAGGATTGAATCCAAAGCATCACTTCTGAGCTTCCCCTCTTATAATTCATATTGTCAGATTACAATCCCTAGCTGTCTACTGCTATGTCTCTTTTCCAATCTATTCCTTTACACTGCCAGGGCTAACATTTATTTAAATCATCATTTTACTGGTGTTGTAGGTAGAATTTTCACCCTATAATCTTCATCCCCTGGTGTTATACCCTTTATATTTTGTGGCAAAATAGACTTTGCAGATGGAATTAATGTGGCTAATATTCTGTCCTTAAAATGCTGAGGTTATCCTGATTATCTGAATGGGCCCAACAAGATCACATGGGCTCTTAAAAGTGAAGATAAAGGCAGAAGGGTCAAAGAGATCTGAATGATAAAAATCAGGAGACGGTTCAAAACATGAGAGAGACTTGACCCACTGTTACTGACTTTAAAGCTGAGAAATTCAGGCGCCTTCCAGAAGATGAGAATGATGCCCTGACCAACAGCCAGCTGGGAAAGAGGGACCTCAGTCTTACAACTGCAAGGTCTGGAATTCTTCCAACAACCTCAATAGCCTAGAAGGAGATTTTCTCCTAGAGCCTCCAGCAAAGACTGCAGCCCTGATGACACCTTCACAGGTGGAACCTGAAACAAAGAAACTAGCTATACCTACAGAACTGACCTACAGAATTGTGAGATAACAAATTTATGTTGTTTTAGGCTGGTAAATTTGTAGTAATATATTGCAGCAGCAAAGGAAAACTAATACAATCTCCCAACTATTTTCCTTGTTTTCATCCTCCTCTGCCTTCAAGTCCATTTTCCCCACCAGTTCAACACTAAACACACACACTTGCACACACAAAAACACACACAGGAAAGAGAAAGAACATATTAACGTGCCATAGTTTAGCTTAAAACTTTAAATAAATATTTCTATTGTCTATAATATTACTGATTTATTTCTCAGCTCCAATCAAAGCCATCTGCAATATAATGGCAACTTTCCTTTCTACGTGTCTCTCTGTGAAGGATATAAATTAGAACCAGCTAAAGGAAGAGACCATATAGGGCAGAATCTGGGAGGTTTCCAAATGCAAAACTTCAGTATCCTGAGGGTGAGTCACTCTCCTGGCATTAGGGTGTGACAGTACTCATGGATGGCTGGCAAGCTAGGAAGCTCCCTGGAGCTTCAATGTCTAGAATTTTTTACTGAGGTGTTATTATGTAGGTATAATTGACTGAATCAATGTCTAAGTGGTTGAACTCAATCTTCAGCTCCCCCTTTTCTTTCCCTTTCTAGGTCAAGCTAATACTACATGGCCCCAAGTCCCAACCCTCTAATTATGTAGTTGGTCTTTCTGGTGTGGAAAGCCCCCATTTTAAGTCATTTTGTTAGCATATACCATAGAGGGGCTTGTCATGACTCACCATTTTAGCATAAACTGTGAGAAGTGGCCCACCATGAACAACAAAGACGTTCCTATCTAAAGGTTTAGAGGTTACTTTGCAGGAGCAAAAACAAAGACCAGACCTCTCTTTGGGAGTTAGATTCCTTGCTACATACTCTCCCACCATTCTTTTGCATCCTATATTCTCAAAAAACTGGAGTACTCATTGTTCCCCACTCTCTGAGTTTCCTGATACCCATCTTTGACTCATGCCATTCCTCAATTTGGAATAATTTCTCTCTCACGTCATTCCTGAAAAAATATTTAAGGATCTTTCAAGACCTAGCTAGATAAAGCGACAGATTCTTCATCAATCTTTGTTTCTAATCCTAGCAACTAGATGTTC
>NW_011888889.1:3761018-3773328 GCF_000151845.1 Pteropus vampyrus | reverse complement strand
TTAATCAATATCACTCTAATAATTTTTAATAAAAAAAAATGGTAGAAGTACTCCAAGTGTAATAGCTTTATAGAAAGAGGTAGATAATATGGAAAGTGTGGCAAAGCCATTGTCCTTATTACTTTCCTGCCTCTTTCTGTCTGACACACTCAATTGTAGCTCTTTTTATCGGGATGTGTTCAAACCACTTCTATAGGCCATTCAGCCTAGTTCTACATAAAGCCGGGCAGATGTTACAGACAAGAAGCAACCAGAGCACAACATGGCAGTGCTTGCAGATATAATTTCAGAATAACATCGTTTGTGAAAGCAAAATAATAGAATAATTAAATTCTCACCATAATTCGAGATTAGCTAAAAAAA
Organism: Pteropus vampyrus; assembly: GCF_000151845.1. Classification (NCBI taxonomy): domain Eukaryota; kingdom Metazoa; phylum Chordata; class Mammalia; order Chiroptera; family Pteropodidae; genus Pteropus; species Pteropus vampyrus. Next base: position 3,772,965 of record NW_011888889.1, on the reverse strand, counting down.
TTTGTGACAAAACTAGTAAATGGAAAACAAATATCATTAATAAAAGAAGCTAGGCTCAGAGTCTGATAGAAATATTTTCCATAATATACTGACAAATAAAAAAAGTGCGACATATATTATGTTTAATAAATCAGCTGTATAAAAAATATTTTATATACTGGCCTGTATGTCAAATATTTTAAAGCATTCAAAATATGCTTCAAATAAAAATGACTACCCCTGCAAAGTAGGACTATGGGTTTGAGACAGTGGAAGATCTTTCCCTTTCTACCCTTCTGTACTGTTTTGTTTTTAAATGAACATGAGTTATTTTATTATTTATAACCTTAGTCATCTTACGATTTTGCCTTATTACACTAGCCCTTCAATTTCCATTTTACTAATTTATCCTATATTTGACTAACTTGCCTGTCAAAAATCCCCACATGAATTCTGTGGCAGCAAGGATGAAAACAAATTACTTAAGCATAATCTTATTTTACTTCTAAGTTGCCTATACTAATGGAAATAAAAGGTGTGAAACTTATTAATACTGTACATTTAAGATTAAAATCTTTTAGACAGAAATCTGTATAATTTCTTTAAATAGATCCTTTCTAAGTCATATGAAAGTGTTTGTTTTGACAGATAATTTTCTGTTCATGTTTAAAATCAACTTCATTTCTATCTTTTTTCTCTGAAATTGTAGAAAATGAGTCACTAAGAAAAGTTCTAACATTTTCCTGTTGAATAAATTGAAAGATTAATACTTTTTACTTTTTTTTTAAAAAAAAAAGAGACAATTTAATTTAGATAACCTGGAATTACATTTTTTTCCTATGGAATTAATAGACTAAATGATCTATAATTATATTTAGAATGGTCTGTATATGTACCAATACATATAATTAAAACTTATGTTCAGGAAAAACAAAACAAAATCTGAATAGTTACTCTAGGATTTTATCTGAACCCACTGGTAAGTTTCTGAAGATACCAGTTAGTGAGGAAAAACATAATTCATTTTTTATTATGCAAATAAAAATATCTGTGCATTTTGTAACTTTTAAGCCTGCTTTTCTTTCTCTGATATTGCCAGTATGAAATCACATTTTGTTAATAATAAGATTATAATAACAAAGAAAGACTCCCATCCAGGACCACAATTAGGCACTGGCCTGGGACAAGCCTAAAAAAAGGTTTCATTGGTGAAAGGAGCTTTCATACATTTTCCTCCTTGACCAGCCATAGTAAATAGGTTTATTACATGGTTATTTTTTAAATCCTCCAATTTAGTGCATATATGTGAAAAGATATTAGCGTTCTCACTGTTGGTTTATTGGTTTGTTTGAATGAGGATTTTGTTTTAGCTAGTTCCTCCTTGGAACCACAAAATCACCCACTTTCCCATTTCACCTCACTAAGGAGAATGTAAAGAGGACATGCAGAGGCCACCAATGCTCTTATTAATAACAGTAGCACTAATACCGATAACCAGTCCTTGAAAACGCCTACTCTCTGGCTGGCAGTTAGTTCATTTACATGATTTCATGTAATGCTCATAACAGCATTACAAACATTTGACATGAGAAGATGCTGAGGCGTAAAGAAGCTAAGTAACTTGGCCAATACCAAGGTAGTTAACGGAGTAATTAGGATCCAAACCTGCAAGCAACAGATTTGAAATCGCATTGTCTTTCTCTTCTGGATCCCATGCCATTTTTTCTTTAATTAGTAAAAAATGAAAAAGAGAAAGATCATTGCTCCACCTCAAGACAGCATCTACCTGGCTCTGCAGTGTCATTTACTACATAGTTAGTTGATTGCATACCATACAACTTAGAATTGTGGCATGCCCTCAAGGACAAGCCAATGTAAACAGGACAAGGAAAGAATTATGCTGGAGTTAAGACCTAAAAAATTACCATTATGTCTCTTTCTTGATACTTCAGGGAAAAATCACAACATATATTTTTGTCTAAATGGTCATTACATGAGGAAAAAAGAAAATAATCAATCTGGCTCCTTAAAGCTTTCTAAGCATCAAGTAACCTTGGGGAATGTCTAGAGCTTGAAATGATCACCCATATACAAAAGGGATTGTACAGAGTTCATGTCAATTTCTTTCCTTGTTTTTAAATTAGAATTTATGTATATCTGCTTGATTTTAAGGACCCTTAGAGTATCTAATGGCTATTACACCAGGGTAATTAAATTACATTCATCATAGAATGAAAATCTCAGTAAGTGTGAATATATAAATGTTCACAGAAAATTAGAGTAAGTCATTATTATATCAAGATTATATCAAAAGAAAATGAAAAAATGGAAATATTTTTAATTATATAGAACTCTTACTAAACAGAGGAAATATACAAGCTTATCTGCAAGGGCAAACTTTTTACTTGAACTGAAATTCAGGAAGGAATGAATATTTTAAATAGGTTCCATATATAAAAGGTTTCTTAGCAAATTAATTAACAGAGTTTTCTCAAGGAGCAAAGCCTAGAGCATAGCAGTTTCCAAATTCTTTCTTCTTAATAGGTTCTAGAATTCTAGTCATGCATTAGTTACCAAAGGAAATTTTGGGCAACATTTTAAAAGCAAAGTAATAAACAGATCTAAAGATCCTTTGAGAATAATCTCAACCCAGACCACTTATTGGCTTTAATAATGAGAAAAGTGAGTTGGGAAATACCAGATGTTAATGAAAACCTGTTCAAAGCTCTGCCTCAAATGAGAGGTTGATCAGTTTATTCAAGTCTAAATTAGACTAGAGGCATGTTACTTAATAATTATCCAATATGCTTCTCTCCAAAATGTGCTATAGAAATATTCAAAACAACCTGTTCATTTTATAAAATTATATTTGTATGTGGACAGCCTTGTGGCAGCCTTTTCCCAGCCTATATGATTTCTGGGGGAGAATGGATTATACAGGAAATTTTACAGGTCATGCATTTTTTTTATTTTGGTCTTTAGAAAATCAAATGATACTGGGTAGTGATAATCACAATAATGCCTTAAATTGTGTAATATTAACTAGGTACAAAATAATTTTTGATGTATTATCTCATTTGGTATTTACAATTTAAATATACTATAAACCATGGTTTCTTGACATTTTGAAGTGTGTTTTTTTAAATCAATTAATGTGGAGCCTTTGAGATTACCAAATGGTTTCATTACTTATTCTTGTATTTATGTAATCCACATATATCTATTGAACATAGCACTAAGTTCTAGGAAAACAGAAGTAAACAAGAGAATTTTAATATAACAGGCAATAAATAATGAATTACAAAATTAATTATTTTATGGTGATTGTGATAAGTGCTCTAAACATAAAGTATAGGGAGCTATATTAATGATTAACAAAGAGATTTGACCCAATCTTGTAGTTTAAGGAGGACATCCCCGGGGAAGTGATATTTTACATGAGCTCTGAAAGACAGGTAGGAATTAAGAAGTGGAAAGACTATTCCAAGTAGATGAGAAACAAAGTATGAATGTCTAAAGGTGCAGTAAACTCCAAGTTACATAATCCAAGAATTTAAAGAAAATGTGGCTGGACTCAAAAGGGAGGTGTGTGTGTGTGCGTGTGTGTGTGTGTGTGTGTGTGTGCGCATGTGTGCGTGTGTGTGTGTGCGTGCGTAAGGATTTTGCAGAGATGAGGTTGTAGAATAGTCAAGATGAGGTAAGTTGTGGCCAATTCACATAAAATCTTGCTATAGATTTTCATCTGTGCTCATGTAACAGCTACAAATTCTTATTGAGCACTTATATGCCAAACAGTATTTTAAGTTCTTCATATGCTTTAAACTTCACAACAATCCTATAAAGTAGATCCTGATATCATCTTCCATTTACCAGTTGAACAGAGTGTAGAGAAGTTTAAGGTCACTTGTGTAAGATCACACAACTAGAAAGTGAGCAAGTTGGGATATGACACAGGTGGTTTGGCTCCAAGGCCTCTCTTCACTCTACATTGGGTATTGCAAAACCAATGAAAGCTTTGAGCAGGAAATGGATGTATCCACCTACCCATCCCTACACTGAGGTTAATGAGTTTCTGTCAAAGAACATTTCTTAAATATAGATGATATAGAAAGCACCAAGGTAGAAGCTGTGATATTTTATATACTCATATCCACACATTATTAAGATGAACCCTTAAAGAAGCACCACAAATACCAATTAAAGGGACAGTATGTAAATGTAAAATTTGCAAAGAGATAGACTGTGACAATTTAATCAAGGTGGTATCTCAGCAGGCATGGATTAGCAAAGAATATGAAAGAAGTTACAATCATGATGACGATATGAATCAACATTTTTATAGTATCTCATTTTACCAAGTGCTATAATTTCATTGGATCCTCACAATAAATTGGTGATGTAGGCAGGATAGGGATTGTTTCCACTTTGCAAGTAAGGAAACCGAAGTTCAGAAAGTGTGAAGTGCTTCTGCCAAGCACACATACCAGCGATGAAGCCTGACTCCACTGGAGGTCGATTTTTATACAATGTCTAAACAGAAGGAAGAACTTGTAAAAAAGGAAACACAAGTACTGTATGTGACAAATAGAGTAAAGCATTTATAAAATTTCCCCATAAATGAAAGGAGATTAAAAGAGTAAAAACAATGTTGTAATATTTAATTTTTTCTTTTAGTAAAAATATCCTTAAAATATCTTCCAGAGTCACTATTGTGGTGCCTAACAGAAATCCTGCTCTTATAAAAATGCACCTCTTGGTTTTTTCCATTTTCCTAACATCAGCACATATTATGAGATTATCAAAGATTATTAGGAAGGAGTGATATCCAAATGCCCTTTTTCTACTCTGATTCATTATGAAAAGAAAGTGCAATCAGTCTTGAATTGTGACTTTTGGGTCAATATACTAGTAAAAGACGGGAAGCCTGCTGGTGATAGACTAGGCCAATGTTACTGTCAAGAAATTGCTATGTGTGTGTGTGTACTTTATTTAATCAAAGTTATTCTGTAATCTGTTTTGCTGAAAAACATGAGTTTCTGTGCATAGTGCCCAAGGTGACACCTTTGCTGTAAACTTGACAAACCCCAATTTTGGGCACAAGTTCTGATATCTCAGGATTATAAACCTTATGAATAAAATTAATGAAAGGATATATAGTTTCCCCTTTTGAATTATTGTTCATTTTGTCCCATCTTCTTTTCCTTCATTAGTCCTAGGCATGAAGCCAAAATGAGATTTATTTCTCACTCATGGCCACCCTTTTGTCGATTGTCTTTCTGTTATTTATGGACAATAAAACTAATGCCTGAACAAATGTTGAATTCTACTTAAACTCTACTCACCTAGAATAACAAGTGATCAAGTTTTATGACAGCTTCAACACACATTTCAAATGGTATTATGACAAGTTATCTATATTGAAATAACTTTTAGGCCCAAGATGAAACTATTCCTGCCTGGGGTGCCACATCAGCAAACCAAAACTTAGATAACTTTTGTGTCCCTGTAAATGCTCCACTTGACCAGAAACACAGTATATCCAGTCAGCCAATCCCTAATGTCAAGCCAAGTTTGAGGCCTTCTCACGCCAAACTAGGTTGACTATGTGGACCTAGCAAGCAAATCAGATATTTTCTGTTTTTCTCTTCCTTGGTCTTTATTCTTTATCCTATAAAAACTTTCTGTCTTTCACCCCATTTCGCAGTTCTCCACAGGAGATTGTCTACTTTATGAAGTGTTAAAGTTTGTTTGTATCACCTGAATTGTTTTCTTTAATCATTATTTAATAGTTTTTGGTGACAAAGAACAGTATCTAAAACTGATTGCTAACAGCCTTGGCCTGTGGGACAGTGAGACACACAGATGAAGTGCCAGTGTTACGGAGGGCTGGGGTAACTCACTCTCAGATTTGAGCTCTACTCCTTTGCAAGCAGCTCTCCAAGCTAAACAAACTTTATTTAAATTGATTGATTCTCCCTGGAAAGTTTCTGGGGTTTTGGAAATATTCTGGGATAGTTATATTGGGAATCCATAGTCGGTGGCAGCTAATGTTAGATGACTCACAAAACCTTGAAGTAAGTCCACGGTATAAACCACTGGGGGACTTGGGAAAATAAACTAAAATAGAAAATTTAGACTATTTTGACCATCAAAATCAAAATAGTCTAGGCACAAATCAGACTATTAAAAGTCTTCAGAACATCTGCCACTATAAAGAAATCACATGAAAAGAATAATAGATCTATTGCTAATGGAAATCCTGGAAGCCAAAGCTGTAAAATTGGTGGAGACAGGTTGAGTACTTAAAAGCTATCTGAGCCCTCACCACCTAACTCTAAGACTCCTGTGCTAAGAAAAGTCGGTCACAGAAGGAGTTAGATTGACACTAGGTCACCCTCAAACTTAAGATAACCCCCATGCAATAAGGTGCAAAAACACCAGAAAATATCCAACTCATTAGCATATCCCTTTTAGGTATTAATTTGTCTTTGTGGGCCCCAATGCTTAGCTAAAGAAATAATGTTCTAAAAGTTTCAAAGAATTGAGTATACCACCTCCTGGCACACCTGCTTATTTTATGTTTAAGAACTGTGGTCCCAAAGCTGTATATACCTACAAAAATGGCAAAAACCTTAAAACAACTTAGAATTACAGTGGCAACTGTGGGGAATGTTCTAATTAGATGAGATTGTTCATTAAAAATTTTCATTTCAAAGCAAGGCTTCTCAAATCAAAGAGAATGGGATACCTATTTTAACTGGCATACAGAAGCCTCCAAAAGCTTCAATATTCCAAAATAACTTCATTGAAAGATTCATTGCAAAAGACTAATGAAAAATAAAATAAAGACGTAAGAGGTCCCTAAAACAAAAGACTAAAAGACTGATGTGACTCCTACTAACTCCCTCTGTCCTTCTTTACTTGAGTACTCAGTCTACTAATCTACCTGAATTGCCTTTCACTCTGGTGAGACCACAAGACAGTAAAGAAAAATTTACCAAGTTAGTGGTCTTATAACTGCAACAGCTCCAAGGCCAGAAACCTAAAACACCTGGATCTCTGCTGTTGCACTCTCCGAGGGGTGCATCATAAAACGCTGGCCCAGAAATTGGTGTCTCATTTGCAATCAACCAGGACACTGGAAAAAAGATTGTCTTTGAAGGTTTTGTCAAATCGTTCCACATCAATTCCAGTGTTCCATATCTAACCTTGAAAGAGGGTCACCACATGGGCTACTCTCAAGGTTGACAGTACTCTAAGGGGTTCCCCCAGGAAGCAGCTAAAAGTTATTCCCTTAAACAGCCAAGGGGAAATTAATATTAATAAAAAACTATACCAGATTCTGGTAGATAACAGAACTATACTCTCTATTTTAAACCCCATTCATTCTTGAGCCTACAGATGAGATCCTAGGAAAACTGGCAAAAGCCAGAGGAGGGTGAGAATTCTTATCAGTCAGCTCTCCTGGATCTCTGCACTGCCAGGCTGAAAAAGGAGAGAAAAAATTTGTTGCCCCTTTCTTTCCAAGTTCAGACTCTTGTGCATTTGGTTTTGGGAGTACGATTTGTTATCAAACCATTCTCTCCCAGGGATAGCTATTGCCTCCTTGTTTGTCTTGTTTTGTGTCCTGAAAACTTGGCTTGACTTTCTGCCTGCCTGGGACATGAAAATTGTTGGTTCTTGCATACACAGGCAGTTCAGCCGTCAGATTGGGGGCCCAAAAATGGCCAGCGAGAAATGTGAGTTACACTCCATTTGTGGCTAGGGTCTTACTGACTTTTACCTGGTCTTAGGGGGAATAGTCTAAATCCTTTTTCTTTTAGTTATCTCTGGGAATGGCTCTGGATCTTGGGAGGGTAGTATTTTGAGAGGGGTTGTTCAATACTGCCAGAAATATTTACTCTTTGTCCCAGCTAAACATGGTAAAATATTTGAAAGGATTTTTTTTTTTTTTTTTTAAGAAGCTCTCTGGTCAAGAGTTGGCCCAATTGTAAGCTGATATTCAGAGTCCGGTGGGAATTTTTTTAAAAGCCGTTTTTCCTAAGCTAAATGAAACTATGTGTCCAAAGGAAAATGAAACATTCCAAAGACAAACAGCTCAAAATCTAAAACATAGGAATCTTTTGGTTTGTATCCTACTAGAAATTGAAGATCTCCTTGATATAAAGAGGCAAACTGAAGTTAATGTAGTTGCATGGGTGGGTCAGCACCTTACCATCAGGTTACAACCCAGTTCTCTGAGGAACTAAAAAAAACAGCTTTAAAATTGGAAATGACTTATGCAATTTGTCTTATAAGTTGTTTTTATAAGAACAGGAAAAGCCCGCTTACTCTTTTACCAATCCCTAAAACTCTCATGTTTATCTCAAAAGGCTTGTAGGTATTGTATGCCAAATAAGTTTGGACTATATCCTGGTCATTTTAAATATTATGATATGAGACTTGTTTAAATCCTTTGGACAATTTGGTATCTTTGTTTCAGCAAGCCATAAACACAGTGTGGTTCCAGCCACATAGTCAAATCAATCTCGTGTGGTTTATTGTTTCGGAGTCACTTCTGTTTTCAAAGTCTTTCAAGTGTTTTTGGGCTCTGTCTCATGTATGCACCACCTGTGGCCTCTCTGAGATTTGAATGATGGTCTGTTGCTTACTGTGTTTCTCAAAGTCTTCAATATATTGTTCAATGAGATCCATGCATGTGTGGTTCTACACTGGGCACAGGAGTTTGTAAACAACTTTGTTGGGTCCCTTTACTGATCTTTGAGGTCTTCCTGGTACTTTTGTTCTTCTCAGGCTTCCCTTTTTTGGCCTTTGGGACTTAAAAAGCTGGGACTTAACCTTGCTCTGTATGTACTCCCCTCAAATGCACTCATGTCTGGAGCCAAGGGACAGAACAAGAAAAGAGAAAAACAGAGCTTTGCCCTCACCTTCTTGGACTATAGGTTCTCTGAATGTGGTCCAAGAGAAGCAGCTTCCTCAGAATTTTAGATCACTGCATATCCCTACTGCCCCACTGTCACTGCCAGAGAACTCTCCTCCTACTCCTCAAATCTATACCAGGAGACTTCTCCTGGAACTCATTCTGTCCACATGGAAGTCCACTGATGGGTTCCGGATGCCTTGAATTCAGGCCAGTATAGGGGCTAAGATGGTAAACTCACAGCTATGTCAGTGATACTTTGATTCTGGTAATTTTCCCCAATCCATCCATTTTAACTTCCATTTACTTTTAAGAGATCTCAAATAGCTGCTCCATGCATTTCTGCTCTACTTTTGAAACTACATTCAGTAATAGAGACAGAATGGGAATGTGCTTACTCATCTCACCCAGAGCCAGCACTTCCCTCATTAGCATTTTAAAACTTCTAAAATGTCCTGCAAGAGACCACTTTAACTTTTTTAACCCATATGTTCTCAAACATATTTATCCTCAGAATGCAATCTTCACCTAATGTTTACTAACAGTTTATAGACCTATTATTCCTCAGGAATACATTTTCAAAAACACTTTTGAAAATAAAACGAATATATTTTTTAGTCTTTAAGCTATTGGTAGTGTTTCTTTTTTTTTTTTTACTTAACCGTTGGTAAAATAAATACATGAAGAGCATATGACAGTATCAACATATTTTGTTAAGTTTGTGTTTAGGAAAATAATGCCTTCAGACAAAGGCTATGTTGAAGCATCCCAACAGTGCATGTAGATTTGTCTATGATCCTCTTAATATTATTCTAATATTTGAAACTCAAAGTGGATTTAGAATAATTAATCACTTAATTTAGCTTTCTATTGAGTCTACAGACTTAATGCACAACTTCCGCCTGATTCATATATTATATTGTGTTGTATGAATCTTATTTATATAAAGACTGCCGTGGTCTGAATATTTGTGTACTCCCAAAATTTATACGTTGAAATCAGAACCCCTAAGATGATGGTACTAGGAAATGGTGCTTTTGGGAGTTGATTAGGTCACGAAGGTGGATCCCCTATGAATGAGGTCAGCGTCTTTATTAAAGAGGCCCCAGAGAGACCCCTCGCTCCTTTCCATGTGAGGCTACTGTGAAAAGATAGTTATCACTGGCACCAGGTCTGTTGGTGCCTTGATCTTGGACTTCCCATATTCCAGAACCATGAGAAACAAATTTCCATCGTTTGTAAGCCACCCAGTTTTGTTACCCCAAACATTCCAAACAGACTGACAGGAACATAGAGACAGATTTAGTACTAAAATCTAGTGAAGGAAAGGAGGGCTGCAAGATCTATCCTCGTGACTGGATCTAGCCAGGATTAACTGTCCTACAAGCATGTAAATAGTAAATCCTCTAATTTTAGATTTCTACCAAACAGAGGGGCCTATCAAAAGGACCCCAATGTTTTGTTTCATTTTATAATGCTGCACATACAAAGACAAATGAAGAGACATAATTTAACTGAACAGCTTAACTCTATTTATGGCACATGAATTATTGAATGACTTCTCTTGACCTAGACACCTAAAATACCTCTTGCCTTCTTTTGACAAACCCTAAAAATGTCTACACTATTGATTGTTTTCTTATTAACCTCCCCAGAGGAGTCATCATTTGACTTAGTCTAAGTCGTGGTCATCAGTTATCAATCCAGAAATGATGACATAAAGCTCTGCTTTATATAATATCATTTCACTATAAAGCATGAAATAGAATCTCTCTCAACTAAGCCTCTGTCAGTAATACCCAGATATAGTGAATGAAGCAGTAGTAAATAACAAGTGCTTTCTTTCAGTGATTTGGTAGGACTTGATAACTTTCGGATATTCTAATTTTCAGAGCATTTTTGTAGTAAGAATTTTACTTTTGTTTTCCATGAGATTTTTTAAATTTCTGTCTACATTTTGTTTGTATTCCTATCTCTTTAAGAAATACTGATTTCCGGTTTACTTGTCCCTCTCATTGGAATTCTTACTATGCAAAACATAATTTGCATGTGTACCTGTGTGTGGTATATGTGTGTGTGAGAGAGTACCAATTCTTTCTCATGAAACATTTCATTAAAAATATTCAAATCAAAGTGGTATGTAGTATAGCAAGAGAATTATTTTATACAAGAAAACTTCCTCATTGGTGGACAATAGGTCATCTCTTGTCAACCCTTCTTTTACTTGACATATATCTAAATTTAGAGGAAGCAAAAGAGGATATTAAATACACAAGACTTGCCACAACATTCCACATCAAATATTGCAGTATGGTTGGAAAATATTATCTGTGTGATGACATAAAAGTGTTTGGGGTTAGGCACAACTGTATTCATTTCTAATCTAACACTAATTTATAAGTATTAGCTTCTTATTATGTCTAGTGAAGATAATATTTTCCTTGCGAGGTTATTGAGATAGTAAAGTAATATGTGTAAAGCATTCAATAGTATTAATAATCATTAATATAGAGTATACGATATACTAAAAAAGTGCCTGATACAGAATAGAGTCTAAATAATTAAAATTAAGCCCTTTTAGTATTACTCTTTAACATGTGTCTAAACTGAGATTAGAAATAATATGAAATTTTGCTTGTCAAGAGGAATTTTTAAATTACATCTTACGCTTTATATAAATTCAAGGGTATTTTTATTAACATTTCCTTTAAAACTATGGTCTTTATACTAAGCCCCTTTTATGTTTTTCCCTATACTTGTCTTTTGATGGGTCTCAAATTTTTTTTATAAAGAAAGTAAAATATTGCTGGAGATATTTCATCAAATACTTCATTTTGTCTCTTAACAAAATAACCCGTATGGGTATTAATTTCCCTTTAATAAAAAATTTAAGTAATCAGTTATACTCATTCATATTTTCTTCTCCCTCTTTAAGGCCTTATTATATTCACATGAAAAAAATATAATTTAAAGACTAAAACTCTAAGGTCTGGAATAAAACTGCATTTCATCATCAATGATTGAAGTTATGATTTTCTAAGCTTCAAT
>NW_011888889.1:3751776-3760968 GCF_000151845.1 Pteropus vampyrus | reverse complement strand
GCATGAAATAGAATCTCTCTCAACTAAGCCTCTGTCAGTAATACCCAGATATAGTGAATGAAGCAGTAGTAAATAACAAGTGCTTTCTTTCAGTGATTTGGTAGGACTTGATAACTTTCGGATATTCTAATTTTCAGAGCATTTTTGTAGTAAGAATTTTACTTTTGTTTTCCATGAGATTTTTTAAATTTCTGTCTACATTTTGTTTGTATTCCTATCTCTTTAAGAAATACTGATTTCCGGTTTACTTGTCCCTCTCATTGGAATTCTTACTATGCAAAACATAATTTGCATGTGTACCTGTGTGTGGTATATGTGTGTGTGAGAGAGTACCAATTCTTTCTCATGAAACATTTCATTAAAAATATTCAAATCAAAGTGGTATGTAGTATAGCAAGAGAATTATTTTATACAAGAAAACTTCCTCATTGGTGGACAATAGGTCATCTCTTGTCAACCCTTCTTTTACTTGACATATATCTAAATTTAGAGGAAGCAAAAGAGGATATTAAATACACAAGACTTGCCACAACATTCCACATCAAATATTGCAGTATGGTTGGAAAATATTATCTGTGTGATGACATAAAAGTGTTTGGGGTTAGGCACAACTGTATTCATTTCTAATCTAACACTAATTTATAAGTATTAGCTTCTTATTATGTCTAGTGAAGATAATATTTTCCTTGCGAGGTTATTGAGATAGTAAAGTAATATGTGTAAAGCATTCAATAGTATTAATAATCATTAATATAGAGTATACGATATACTAAAAAAGTGCCTGATACAGAATAGAGTCTAAATAATTAAAATTAAGCCCTTTTAGTATTACTCTTTAACATGTGTCTAAACTGAGATTAGAAATAATATGAAATTTTGCTTGTCAAGAGGAATTTTTAAATTACATCTTAGGCTTTATATAAATTCAAGGGTATTTTTATTAACATTTCCTTTAAAACTATGGTCTTTATACTAAGCCCCTTTTATGTTTTTTCCTATACTTGTCTTTTGATGGGTCTCAAATTTTTTTTATAAAGAAAGTAAAATATTGCTGGAGATATTTCATCAAATACTTCATTTTGTCTCTTAACAAAATAACCCGTATGGGTATTAATTTCCCTTTAATAAAAAATTTAAGTAATCAGTTATACTCATTCATATTTTCTTCTCCCTCTTTAAGGCCTTATTATATTCACATGAAAAAAATATAATTTAAAGACTAAAACTCTAAGGTCTGGAATAAAACTGCATTTCATCATCAATGATTGAAGTTATGATTTTCTAAGCTTCAATATTCTAATAAGTAAGAAAGTAAAATTAGATATTTTGTTAAATAATTTTCAGAACCAAGTAGGAAACCATGGTATTTGCCCTCAAGGCTTATAAATAAAGAGAATCTTACAATATATTCAAATAGGAAAAATCACCCTAATTCTGTAGTTAAGGAAAGTATGTGGAATTTTTTTTTATTCAATATGCCTATTCAATCATGACAGAGATTTATTTAGCCTAAACTATTTACCATGTACTCTATTAAATGATCTGGGAGATACAATAATGAATGATACCTAGCATCTGCCCTAAAACATTAATTATTTAGCGTGGGAGATAATGTGCGCTAGTGAGTATCTTGGTCAGGAAGGGAAGCCAGGTGTAGGAGTGGTGGTTCATGATTCCTGAGATGCTTTCTTTAATTTATACATGACACCTCCACTAAGATCAGAATATGTTCCCTACAGCAAAGATGCTACTGACCTACTCCTGTCTCAACCAATGAGAATTCCTGCTGTGAAGAGCCACTATTATGGATAGGGATATCAGAATTGTTGAATTTGTTAATGTAAAAAAATGAGGGGAATGAAAACAGGGATGACACAGTTAATTCAAGACAGGACATCATATACACTGCAGTATTAGTTTACTGTTTTTCTCATATTTGTTTATAAATCAGTAGAATTACCTGCTCTATTTAGTATTTGGTATCCCATGTTTAGAGACACAGTCATTAACCTTGACTTTACCATTTACCCTTCCATTATCAGATGATCACCCAATTTACCTGTTAACTGCATCTGTAGAGAATAAAATATACTAGGCAGAAGAAATAGTATGAGAAATTAATAAATGAATATTTTTTTAAAAAATGAAAGGAGTGAATATTCAGGATTTGATAAATATTGTAGTGTGAGTGGAGAATACACACCCAAAAAGAAGTAATGGGGTATAAATTTGGAGAGGGAAATTGTAATCATATGTTGGATTGGATGTATATAATTTAATTTATTAGGCAATGGAAAACCATTTTACAATGGAAAATTAAATGATTTTGTGCTTTGAGAATATTAATGTAAAAGTTACATATATAAAAGAAGAGCAGATATGAAATTATACTATGAAGAAATGAGAATAACAAAGACAGCCTGGGGAGCAGTGTACAAGTTCAAGCTAGAAGACCAGCCACTGGCAAAGAGAATAGACAGGAAAAATAAAATCTAGATATAGAGCTAAAGGGTTTTATAGCTAGAAAAATAGCTACTTGTTGCTGAAATAACTGAGAAATGTGAGCAACAGCAAAAACATACAGCTATTTCTCTGACAGTTTCTAGTCCAAATAATTTAAAGAACAATGCTATCATAAATAAAAACTTCAAAGTCAAGAGAAAGAATTGGTTTGGGGTAGAATGAGTTCACTTTTGTATATTATTAGTTTAAAGTACTAGAAAACATCCAGAAGACTATAGAAATAGGTCCAACAGGTGCAAATGCAAGATAAGCATTCTGTAGAGAACAAGTTTAGAAAGGGGAAAGCTTGATGGTGAACAGATTGTGAACAGATAAAAGAGGAAATGACAGTGGTTATAATGATGATGATGATGGTGGTGGTGGTGGTTTTGGTGGTGGTGAAAGTAATAGTAAAATTTAAACAAACTTAAGGAAAACATAATAAATAGAATGTGGAAAAAGAAAGCAGATCAAGCACAAAAACAAAATAGTTTAAAATAAGTAGGGAAAATAGGTTAATGTTCTGGAAACAAGGGAAGCTCACAAAGAAAGGCGGAGGTGGCCACCTTGCACGGAGATGGAGGAGGAGGAAAACTTGGAAAGTTAGAGTAGAATCAGTGATTAGAGAGTCATTAAAGTGGTGGGCTAAGAATTCAAATGACAAGAGGTGGAAAGGTGGCAATGAAGTGCGGGTGGCAAGTGTAAACCACTTTTTCAAGATGTGTGGCAAGGAAGAAAAGAGAGAAAGAATGGGAACTTGAGGGAGAGATCATTTTAAGACAGAGGAGACCTAAACACTCGTGTTTTCATCACAGGGTGGCACTGCATGTGCTCAAATAAATATATGCTAAAAAAGCAAATTACTAAGGGAAATTAAGGGAATGAGAATATAAAGTATATGGGTTGAAATTAGTCAAAAGGAAAGAACACCAAAAGAATGGGAGGATTTTAATGGAAGACATGTAAAGTTATAAGGGTTCAAAAAAATGTTCCCATGATCAGAGAAAAATAGAAGTGACATCTTCTGAGAGTGTAATGGAGCTTAAAAATAGTGAGACACATTTATGGAAAACAATTGGTTGGTAAGATTGACAATCAATAAGGGGTGAGTAAAAAACTGCCTAGGAATGGGAAGGGCTCACATCTCAAGTCCACTAGTTGTGTACAGATACCAAGCATTCATAGTGGATGCTCTGAGATGCTTTTGTGAATTACTGCAGGAATCTTCATTTGGCTAGGGATAAGGAAAACTGAAATCAAGTGGTAAAAATCATCCAGAATTGGAGACTCTCTGGCGGCACAGGAGAAATTCGAGGGAGTCAGGAATTCTACAATTCTGATAAAGGTGGCGTTGCGATAGCAACTGAACTAAGTAGAGAAACAAACAAAAAAGCCAGAAGGTAACATGACGAAAAAAGGTGGGGAGGAAGAATAAAGAGCTTAAAAGCTATAATGATCGTGGAAAATTAGACAAGAGTGATCATATGGATGAGTTTAAAGACTGATAAATTGTGATTAGAATGGGATCTTAGACTCCTGGGCCAAGACTCAAGGTCATGTCATGATGTAATTGGACCAAAATGGAGAGAAGGTGTGACTCTCATTTTCTTTGCTGACTGTACCCACTCTACTTAACCACTAAATACTGAAGTGACCCCAAGACGGTCCTGTGCCACTTTTTTTCCCTCTGTCTCACATTCACTTTAGATAATATCTAGTGCCAAGGTTTTGCATATCATCTATTTGTGCATGACTCTCAAAGCTGGATCTCCAGCTCTTTTATCACCTTTTAACTTCATCATTTACATATTCAACTGTATATTCAACATCTCCAGCTGGATGTCATTTTAAAACCAAACTGTCATTTCAAACCAAAGCCCACGAGCCTACAGCTTCTCAAGATTCCCCATTATATTAAACTGCACATCCATCCCCAAGCTGCTCAAACCAAGAGCCTAAGACTCTTGATACTTCTTCCCTCTACTCCCTATCATTTAACTTATCAGAAAGTCCCACCTACTCTCTAGTACATACTCCAATCTGAAAACTCTTGCACCTGCATTCCACCATCATTTTTCAGATGGATTGCAGCAATAAAATCCCTTCTGATTCTGTCTTCATGTCCGTTCCTCAACAAACTATTCTTCACAAAGCATCTAAAACAATCTTTTAAAAACCCAAGTCAAAATTGATTTTTCTTTGGATTAAAGCCTTGTGTTGAATCTCTTTGAACATCTAACAAAATTTGAATTCTGTACCATGGCCTACATAATCCTCTGTGACAGTTCCCCCTGTAACATACCTCATTTATGACCTTGCCCATTTCTTACAAGTCACATCACTCTTTTTCCTATTACTAGAAGCTTCTAGCATTTTCTCAACTTGCTGTCTTTATACTGTCCATTTTCTCTGCCAGGAAGGCCCTTTCACAGCTATTCCTCTTTGATATTCAGGTCTCAGTTTAAATGTACTTCAGTGACATAACAACTCAGTTTTAAAGATGCTTCCCAGTTACAATTTACTTTATTATACCTTTATTTCTCTGCAGACCCTGTATTAGTACCTGACATTTTTATGGTTTATTTACTTATTTTTCTCTCACATACTAGATTTTAAGTTTTGTCTGCTTTATTCGTCACTTTATCCCTAACACCTAATATAGTACCTGACACATAAAAGATACTCAATATTTATTTCTCAAATAAATGAATAGGTGATTAAAATCATTAAAGTTGAATTTTAATTATATGTCATCTATATTTAGTACACAATGACAAAAGGATATTAAAAATGTATTTATTCAGACCAATCCTTATTTTGTCTCTCAACTGTGGCATCAAGGGAGGACATACTTTTTTTTCCCAGAATAATTTCAGCTAACAATGCAGCCTGCACACACGCCTTACCCTTCAATAGTCTATTATTAATCTCTGATCTATTTACTTTTATTTCTTTTTGGTTGGTACAATCTTTTGTAGGAATGGCTGCCATGTTTACTGTTTGGTAAATGGCTCTCCCCCTGGGAACCACAGCCCCGTAGGGAAGCTTACTACTTATTTCATAGCGAATAGTTGTAAGTATTTGTACCCAAACTATCTCTGGCTTCTCTACTGATTTCTGAAAAGTAAGAAGCCACAACTATTAACAAAATGTATGTTGCAGAAAAAAATATGGCATTTTATTACTCACTCTCTACTTCTTGATAAATACTTAAACCTCTTCAGCAAGAGAAAGGTCCTCTAATACTCATCTTAGGTGAACTCAACTAGTGCTGAGGACACTCCTAACTCTATACATTTAAAATTAGAATAAATAAAAATAATAAAACTAGACCTAACATTATAAGAAGGAATTTTGTAAGGTTGAGGAAAGCTTCATCTTTCTACACTGGATTGTTTCTCCTTTTTTCTGAGCCACATCTTTTGCCTTCTGGTATTTCCACAGAGGAGAAGTCTCATAAATAATGTGGCTGGATGGGAATGCTAAATATTTAAATCAATTCTAAGTCAAAGGAACAAACTACATGGAATTTAATTTCAGATTTTATGTATTAGAAATTTATTTTTTAATCAACCTTTTCTTAGGGTTTCTGTTCGCAAAGGAAACATTTTTATTTTCAATTGGAAAAATGGCTTCCATGATCTTATATGATATAGCTCTGAGAATAGACTTGGGGACATTTGCAACTAAATTTGTTTACCAACATGGTTAAACTTTCTGAATTATCTATTATTGAAATTCATCATCACTTAAATTTTATTTGTATGCTTCATAGCATAAAATTTAATCTATAAAATTCACAAGTATGTTTATCTTTTATACTGTCAGTCCACTATATAACCTTTGCTACAACTGCAGTCAAGTCACCATTGCAAGAAGGAGAATGGCACATAGTCATCTGCACAGGTCATTGTCAGTAGATGGAATGCTAAGGAAATCACATACTATGCCGGGTTTTCAAAGTTGCCAAATTCTTCTAGAAGTAAGAAATCTGGTAGGGGCAATGGTTGTGACCAATCACACCATTTGTTTTGCTTAATACATTCTTGTCAGTGACCAAGTAAATGGTTTGTAGTGTCTATAGATGTGTATTTTTTCTAAAATGAAAGTATAGAGTTGTATTTTGACAAGTATTCATTAATCTTTCATCACCAGTATCTCTAGGGTCCCGCAAGTTAGGTTTGCTAAATATTTTTATTGATGTCATATGGTAGTGTTCAGTTAAATTATATTATTGTCTTCTTATCCTGCCCTCTTCACCAACGGGATAATATGAAAGTCCCATTTTACTTAATTTTCTTCAAAAACGTGATAAGAAATCTCAAAACAATTTTCTCTATATAATGAAAAGTTATTATTCATTTTCTAACCTTTGAATTTGATCAGAGGTTCCTGTGATGGACATTCAGGTCTTAACACTGACATTTCCAAACTTAAAACTTCCAAAATGTTCTATATCTTCACATTGTCATATTAAGCGATAATATTTCTTAAGAAAACATCAATCATATACAAGCCAGGATGAGAAAAGACTTGAATGAAACCCAAGATTTTCTTCAGAAATATACTAAAAAAAGTCATCCTACATTTTCTTAACTACACCATATAAATTAGCAGATAATTGAAAAACAAAGTCAAAAAAACCCTGTCATTTAAAAGGTCAGCACAGTTCAGTTCTTCAAAGTAGTATTTTAATTCAGATCTAAGAATTAAGCTAATGGCGTTTATATCCAAAGTTAGATACAATTTTACTTGAAGTGTTTATTTTGACGTATCCTACTAAACGAATACTAATTTGTTCGGTAAATTATGAGGATTCATTTGTTCAACAGTATTTATTGAGCATATACCATGGGTTAGTCATTCAAAGAGAAAAAAAATACTGTTTGTCAGGTACTCCCAGTTCTAATAGTTTATACTTCAAAATAACTAAGATTTGGGGCATAAATATTACATAATTTCAGTTTTGCAACAATTGTTACTATCTTGGCTTTATTTACTTTTCACTGGATACTGAGCTTCCTTAAAGACATATCAGTCCAGTTCTTAAATTTTTTTTATCACTTTTAGTTTTAAAGAGGTTGCTTCTTTTATTTAAAACTTCAAATTCATATTCAAAGCAGAGTTCTGTGCTTGATCTGCTCTCTTCTTTGCTTCCCCTCTTTCCCATCTATACATGTACTCTTTCTTGCTGTGACTCACGTGGGATCAGAGCAGAGGATTCTCCTTGGGGCATTTTTCACAGTTATATTGCTGTCTCCTCATTTAGTTCATGTTCTTAGGCTCATTGAGGAAGAGCAGAAGATTCAAGAGGCCCTGTTCTCCATCCAGGAATTCAATCCAAATCAACCCTCCAGATACTCCGGGTGCTTTGTAAGCCTCAGCTACATTTTCAGTCTGACCCTCATTGGGCAGCCCCATGTTTTATTTTTTTGAGAGGCCAGCGGCTTTGTCATTCTGTAGTGCTCCCATGCAAAATTCCAGCCTCCCGATTTCATCACACTGAGGCCTGTGATCACATGCAAGAGACATCTTCCACCTGCCTCAGAACCTGAGAACTTGAGGGGTATTCTTTTCTCTCTTCTCTAATTCAGCATCCCACTATGCGATCTCTCCCCATCTATAACTTCTCTAAAGAACCAGGACAAACTAGCAGCCTTGAGGCTAAGCAATATCCAGCAGGGACGGCAGTGTATCCTTCCTGGGGATAAAACCAGACTTTAAGAATGATCTTTTGAAGCCCATTCCCTTAACTTTAGGGAAGAAAACCAGGTAAGCATATCTCTCATTACCCCTCCAAAATGAAAGGCAAGGAGATAGCCTTTTCTTACGAACACTGCATTCTTTCCAGGCAACTTGTCCTTCTCATTCACTTCAAATGGCAAGAAATGCCATGCCACTGCTCCAGTATAGCCTGCCTCTCCCCTGATGGGCAGCTGGAGTCTGTGCTGAGAAAAGAGACTTCTTTCAACTCGGCCTAAATCCATTTAGTAACTTTGTTCTCAAAAGCCCTCTAAATCTTTGCATTATCCAGTAAATCCAGGGAAAACAACGAATGCTTGCATAGAGTTCCTTGAAAAAGTTCACTAAAGTTAATCATAGTTTAGCAGCCACTTAAATAAGGGAGATACAATTTTTATACTATTGGCATTTTACCAGCAATAATATTAATACATTTTTATCTGGTAGACAAATTAAATGTAATCCAAGCCAAGAAGCAAGATTAAAGTAATACTCAAATAATTGCATATTTACAAAATAGATTAGTAACTACAAATTTATATTAAAACCATGAATTTAAGTGGTCGAGTTTAAAATATGTGATGTCTTTGGAAATTTCAAGGTACAGCATGTAAAAATTATCTGAAAGTTAGCAATCGCTGAACTTTATCTTGTCCTAGCAAAGTATGGAATTATTGTGATTGTCCAGATATGCTGCTAAATGCTGTTTTTTCTCAACTATGAAAGTACCTATAAGACTTATCAAAACTGTTTCTTTGATTCTGCGTTATTTAACTCTACTTTTTATATTGGTGGTTAATATTGAATTTCCTCTCTTTCAATTTTTTACAGAGACTATAGGTGGTTAAAATTGTAGATTATATTTTTTATAAAGTTAGCTTAGTGTACAGTTAATCAGATTTAGTTTATAAAAATTCTAAGCACATACATAATACATTCATACTATAC
>NW_011888889.1:3749448-3751726 GCF_000151845.1 Pteropus vampyrus | reverse complement strand
TAAAGTAATACTCAAATAATTGCATATTTACAAAATAGATTAGTAACTACAAATTTATATTAAAACCATGAATTTAAGTGGTCGAGTTTAAAATATGTGATGTCTTTGGAAATTTCAAGGTACAGCATGTAAAAATTATCTGAAAGTTAGCAATCGCTGAACTTTATCTTGTCCTAGCAAAGTATGGAATTATTGTGATTGTCCAGATATGCTGCTAAATGCTGTTTTTTCTCAACTATGAAAGTACCTATAAGACTTATCAAAACTGTTTCTTTGATTCTGCGTTATTTAACTCTACTTTTTATATTGGTGGTTAATATTGAATTTCCTCTCTTTCAATTTTTTACAGAGGCTATAGGTGGTTAAAATTGTAGATTATATTTTTTATAAAGTTAGCTTAGTGTACAGTTAATCAGATTTAGTTTATAAAAATTCTAAGCACATACATAATACATTCATACTATACACATAAGTCTGTTACTGTATCACTTAAAATATGAATGGCAATGTTTTTTATTAAACTTTTTCAAAAGGACAATATCTTCATAAATAGTTTTTAAAAATATCAACTTATTAAAACATTAATGTTAATTCTTTTATGCATTCTATATCTGGATTTAATGTCTGGAGCATGAGGTAGGAAACATTTCAACCAGGAAAATTATTCTTGGGAGAAAAGGCAGAAAAATCAGGTGTCAGAGTATTGAGCCTACTAGAGCTACAAAAGCCAATTTAACATTGGAGGGCAATAGGAGCAGAAGCTCTTGAGATCTTAACCCTGCTTTTGTCAAACTCACTAGTCAAGATATTGTGTGTGATAAACAAAAACTATACGATCATAACTTAACAACTAGACATGATGGATAAGTATTTTAACATTTAGCAGAGACATCTCAAAAAAAAATTATGTAATTCTTAGAATTCGAATGTGGTTGAAGTTTTTAGTAGCTCTAACACGAATACCTGTGTCTCTGAACTATAGAGAGTATTATTTCGTTATATCTTTGTGAAAATAAGTTTGTTAATAATAGGTTAATACAATGTTTCACTGTAATTTGTCTAGAGGTAATATTATATCTAATAACTATCCTCGTATGCAGGTGTTTTCAGGAGACAGCAGTACTCAGTAAAAACTGTGCGCAAAAAGGCTCTTTGTTTGGCAATGTATGTTCAACTGTAATATTTTTCCAAAATAATCAGAAAACATGTTGGGAGTGCCTAAAGAATGAATACCAAATATTTGGCACAGAATAAATATTTATTGAACAAATACAATGAATGAGCAAATAAATAAGCAAAGACCGATATGCTAGTTACCTCTGCCTTCAGAAAGAAAATCAGTTTCATGACTTTATGGCCATGAAATCATGCTAATTTTATATTTTGCCCAAACTGTTTTTATTTTACTTAATCACTAGTTTTATCCAGAATTGACTTCAAATTTTTTTGTGATCAATTCAGAGAGAGAAAAACCATATACACTATAAATTCCAAGGGATGTATTTCAGGGTCTGAACACAATTTCAAAGCAGGATTTTCAAAAATAGTTTTCAACAATGGCAATATAAATTTCACTTTTGATTTGGCAAATGAGCACACACTGAAGTCTCCTTTCTCAGCACAAAACCCTAAAAATAATTGAAAAAATAATTTTAAAAGATACCTATGTGGTTAAATTTCTGAGGACCGTAAAGCGTAAGGAATATTCACAAAACTAAAAGCAGAGAGGAATAAAGTGGAAAACAGTAGACCAGAATATAATCAAGAGACCAGAAAGTACAGCCAACAAAGGTGGAAGCAAATCCAGTGAGGCTCGAGATACCATAAACAAAAAGGCCACCAGAGACCAGTACATGGAGATACATTTCAGTACCTCAGGGAGAGCAACCAAGTAGGTGGCCTCTTCTGTCCATCACTTCTCCTTTCAATATAAGCAGACACTGCATGCTGTCTGGCTCTGAAAGCAGTAAGTGCCCAAATGTTTTGTTCAGATTCTGTTTCATCAGAACCAAGGACAGTATCTCAGAAAATGTATTGAATGCATGGATAAAGTAAAGCATGTATAAGCCAGAAAAGAAAGATTTAAGCTTTCTGATCACGTGGCAGTATCTAGTGAACTAGTTAACTAGCTATTCATTCCTTCTTCTCCCTTTCCCTCTCCCTCTGTACTACATGTTAGATCCCAGAAGCCCACCACATGGCTGATAAACCTTTCTACATCAAACTATCATGAGCCTGCCACCATTCCCCAGGTGGTGGTTGATTTACCATAGGCAAG
>NW_011888889.1:3745573-3748038 GCF_000151845.1 Pteropus vampyrus | reverse complement strand
GCTCTTGTCACTTCTTGTAAGAATCTTACAAGAAATGACAACCGCATGTGAAAAGTATTTTAGGTCATTTAGTTTATTTACTAACAGCTTTCAAGTCTGATGCTATATTCTATTCTCAGGCCCTTTACCCAAAACACTTGAATTTGTTCAGCAATAAATATTTTCCAACTCATCCTGATAGACTGCTATCTTCCAACATATTTTTCTACTCTGCTTTATATATTACAAAAGGATTTTCCCTCCTTTAATTATTTCAATGCTGTTCTGAAGAATTTCTTTCAGAATAATGCTTATTTATATATGAGTTTGATTTCCAGTACTCCAGTTACTCTAAGTTTTTCTTTGGAAATCAGTGCTATTCTGCATGTGATTCAGTAAAAAAAAAACAAACCTTTATAAAGACTTCAGATTTAGACTTTTCCACCTTCCCTAATATCACCATGGTAGCTAAAGTGAAACAAGGTGACTGTTATTTAATGTTCAGTGAGAACCATATAGGGTTTAACTGAAAATAATAATTGACCTTGGTGTCTGATAGGAATGAAGCAAACTTTGGTGCACTCCTAAACAATAAGTGAACCCAGGAAGTGCTAACATTTCTATTAAGTAAAGATGCTTTCCCATAACTCTAAGAGGTCTCTTCACAGACTATTTGATGGTATCCACTTCACCATCATTAATAACTTGTTTTATGTTATTTCTTTCTATTTCAAAAAGGAAGATTTTCACAGCCACCAAAAAACAACTCTTGATCGTTTAGGAAGCAAACATTATTTTCTCCACCGATCAAAACCTAAAATAAAAATACAGTTTTCTAGAAAATTTTTTTCAGTATTTACATAGAAGTTTACTTACAATTTTGACACTTCTTTTTCAACTCATTTAAAAATACTGGCTATTGTTTAGTTATAAGAGAAATACTCATTTATTACCAGAATTTTTAAAATACAAAAACGCATGTGGAAAAAAAATTAAAAATCAGCCAATATTGCAAACCTGAATAATTTGGGGTGACCAGGTTCTCTCCTTAGATGTTTGCATACTTGTAATTCAGACTTTTTAAAAAATGTTTTCATTTATATATATATTTTTTTCTGGAGCACAGTGAACCCTTTTAATCTAATTGCATAAATTATTCTTCTTCTACATTTGTTATAATTTTTTCTCTTTTCTCTGGTTCTTTTTTCATATACATAAATTCTTAAGGTATTGGATCTGGAACTCTATCTTACATATTGTCTTTATTTATTTTTTTTCAACCTTTCTGTTTTTTCATCTAATATGGTATCATGCCTGCATTCCACATTGCTGAGTTGATTTTTTAATTAGTTTTTTAATTTACTCATTCCAACATAGATTTTAATTATTTTTCTATTCAGGGCTTCCTTTAAAAAAAAAAAAACTCCTTTTTTTACCTAATAGAGAGTATATCTTGTTGTATCTTAAGATGTTAAACATTTTCTTAATATCTTCTCGTAGAATTAGACAATGATTATTTTCTAAATTTATTTGTCCTCTTACTACAAAAGTTAATATGCTCTTCTCTTTTCAGTAGTACTTTTCTCCACATGATTTATTTTCCTCTTTATTTATTTTTTTTCCATTCATTTGTGCTATGACCAGATCCACCCAGAATAAGTTTTAACCAGTAAAACAGAAATTCTTTTGGCTTTACTTTCTGTTCATTTGAACGATGATCCACTATCAGGTGAGTCTGCTGAGACAGTCATGTCCCACATCTTGGTTTAGGAGCTTGGAGTTAGTGTTCTCATCTTCCCAGTTCTCCAGCTGTTACTCTTCCACCATCATGTAAAACATGTGCTCCTTTCAAGGTCACTTTACTTCTTTCTACCATAGTCTGCTCCTCTTCATTACTAATCAACTACTAAACTCCTAGAACTCCACCTCAATTAGTGAAGATTTGGTACCTGCATCCGTGACTTTCTTTTCAGCCAATGCACTGGGTGCTTCAGCCTTTCTATGGATAATCTATTCTATTCTATTCTAACTTCTTTGACAGCCCACCTCCATGCTACACTAGTACTGCCCTCCATGGCCACACTCTGGAACATATTGTCACACAGAATTACAGCAACTCTGAAGTGCTAAATTAAAATATTTCATACTTTATTCCTAGATTCCTAATCTTTTGGATCTCAATTGTGCACCTATACCTATTCCTTTATCACCTCAGAATCTATAATTCTTTAACTGCCTAAAATGTTTCCTCATCATTCAATCACTTCTGTTCATTTCTTTCCCTACATAGTGTGAATTTAATAGCCTTTAATTCAACTGAAAAAATTTATATCTTTATTTTTCCAAGTATCTATCTGCTTGATGCCTATATCAGAAAAGGTAAAATTTTGAAAGCACAATAAAATCTTGAAATTAGTGAAACTATACATCAAGAGTCATCAGTAGCAACAAGGCCCTCACATTTATCATGATAAACATTTTTTTTT
>NW_011888889.1:3743033-3745523 GCF_000151845.1 Pteropus vampyrus | reverse complement strand
TGCTAAATTAAAATATTTCATACTTTATTCCTAGATTCCTAATCTTTTGGATCTCAATTGTGCACCTATACCTATTCCTTTATCACCTCAGAATCTATAATTCTTTAACTGCCTAAAATGTTTCCTCATCATTCAATCACTTCTGTTCATTTCTTTCCCTACATAGTGTGAATTTAATAGCCTTTAATTCAACTGAAAAAATTTATATCTTTATTTTTCCAAGTATCTATCTGCTTGATGCCTATATCAGAAAAGGTAAAATTTTGAAAGCACAATAAAATCTTGAAATTAGTGAAACTATACATCAAGAGTCATCAGTAGCAACAAGGCCCTCACATTTATCATGATAAACATTTTTTTTTTATCTCTTTAAACGTCTTACACAACTACTTATGACCTTATTCTGAATCAGTGGGTGACTTCTTCACAAAAAAGAGGCAGCCATCAGGTGAGAACTTCTTCACCTTATTGAAATCCAATGTACAAATTAACCTGTACTGACAGATCTCAGGAGTTCAGCAAACTTCTAGTAGAAGAAACATAAAAAAAAAAAATAACTATACCAAGGTACATCCTAATCAATTTGCTCAAAACCAAGAATCTGAAAACATTCAGAAGAAAAAGACACATTATGTACAGAGATACAAAGATATAATAATATAGGTTTTTGTTGAGAAAAATATACCAATAAGAAAAGAATAGAGCAACATTTTTTAAATACTGAATGAAAGCACATATTCAACCTAGAATTTTGAACTCAGTGAAAATATATTCCTAAAATAAAATTGTAATAAGATATTTTCAGACATAAAAAAGCTGAGAGGATTCATCTCCAGCAGACTACACTGTAAGAAATGTTTAAGGAAGTTCTACTGATAGAAATGTGGATCTAGAAAAAGGAATGGAAATATAATCCCATTGAAATGATGGAAGCCTTTGTTTAAAAGTATTAGAAAATTAGAAAGAGTTTTATTTAAAACTTGATAAATTTCTATAAGATAGAAGTCTGTGGAATCATAGAGTGTTTCATGGCCTTCCACCTAACATAGGTCAATAAAAGAACTTCCTCAGAAGAATTCTAATTCACTCTATTTAAGAGGGAGCTGAGGTTGAGAGTGGCAGTGGATCAATTTGGTTGGTAAGATGATTAAAAGGGTTATGAGCTCCTACAACCAGCGCTGTTAGATTCAGCATTTGTCCTTAAGCTAAATTGCTTTTAGGGTAATCTCATCGTAACCTCAAGAACTACACTGAGATACAAAGAGGAACCTTAAGTAATTTATATTCTTCATTATACATCATCATGCAAGGTCATTATGAACTCTGAGCGTTTGACACTGTTGAATACACCTTCACTCATGAAATGTTCCATTTAAATGTCTGACATTACACTCTCCTAATTTTCTTCCCTCCTAATTCATCTACTTTCTCATCACAGAGTAGCAATATCTTTTTTTCAGCAATTCACTAAAAAAGCTTATTTTTTTCAATTCAAGAAAATGAAATTGTTATAAATTATGGGTAGACAATGGGCAACATTTTTAGCAAACTGAGTTTGACAAATTAGCAGTATAGAGAAACAATGAATGGTGAATTGGTACTCTGTGAAGCGGTATTTGGTAAATCGGGTTTAGGAGTATTTGATAAATTATTATTGACAAATAGCTGTCACCAATCACTGCTTCCACTTTTCTGTCTACCCCTCACTTTTGGCTTTTCTTAGAATCCCATTCTAGGTTCCCTTCTTCACTCTAGAACAGAGTTATAAACAAATGCCTTTGGTTTGACTCTACTCTCACACAGTTTTGCCTAATTAGCAGGGATGGTAATTTTCTGTATGCAACACTAAACTCATCTTTTCCACTCTCTTCTAATACTCCTTATGTAAACTGACAGAAAGCCACAACTTCATCCAGCCAATAACCTTGATGTGATTATTGCTTATACCTAAACTTTCTACCCTCACATATTATTGATGAGAATGTATTTAATCACTTCATCTCATCGATTTCTTTCCATTTGAGCTCCTGTATTCACAACAAATTCCTTTAGTTTAAGTCACTATTATATATCAACCAGATTCCTGCCAGGGCTTCGAAATTGGTTCTCTTCTCTCTGCTCTTTTCCTTAACTTGCATCCAGTGTGAACGTTTCTAAAATGAAAATGTGATTGTACCACTCCTTTGATTACAACCAAGAAATGGCCCCAAATTGTTTTTAAATAAAATAGAAACATTTAATTTAGATATAAAAGATCTCTCATAATCTCTCACCTATTGACCTGTGTTCAATTCATGACATTTTTTCACAATCACACAGGGGATCTAGATATGAATAGTTGTGATAGACTGCTCATTTTCCCCAAATTCATTATGCCCTTCTTCTATAGTAATAGAGTTTTCACTGGGCAAAGGGCCATTCTACTAGCGACTGCATATTCCAGCCTCCCTTGCAGCTAAGTGTAGCCATATGACCATGTTATTAGCAATG
>NW_011888889.1:3740312-3742983 GCF_000151845.1 Pteropus vampyrus | reverse complement strand
GTAATCTCATCGTAACCTCAAGAACTACACTGAGATACAAAGAGGAACCTTAAGTAATTTATATTCTTCATTATACATCATCATGCAAGGTCATTATGAACTCTGAGCGTTTGACACTGTTGAATACACCTTCACTCATGAAATGTTCCATTTAAATGTCTGACATTACACTCTCCTAATTTTCTTCCCTCCTAATTCATCTACTTTCACATCACAGAGTAGCAATATCTTTTTTTCAGCAATTCACTAAAAAAGCTTATTTTTTTCAATTCAAGAAAATGAAATTGTTATAAATTATGGGTAGACAATGGGCAACATTTTTAGCAAACTGAGTTTGACAAATTAGCAGTATAGAGAAACAATGAATGGTGAATTGGTACTCTGTGAAGCGGTATTTGGTAAATCGGGTTTAGGAGTATTTGATAAATTATTATTGACAAATAGCTGTCACCAATCACTGCTTCCACTTTTCTGTCTACCCCTCACTTTTGGCTTTTCTTAGAATCCCATTCTAGGTTCCCTTCTTCACTCTAGAACAGAGTTATAAACAAATGCCTTTGGTTTGACTCTACTCTCACACAGTTTTGCCTAATTAGCAGGGATGGTAATTTTCTGTATGCAACACTAAACTCATCTTTTCCACTCTCTTCTAATACTCCTTATGTAAACTGACAGAAAGCCACAACTTCATCCAGCCAATAACCTTGATGTGATTATTGCTTATACCTAAACTTTCTACCCTCACATATTATTGATGAGAATGTATTTAATCACTTCATCTCATCGATTTCTTTCCATTTGAGCTCCTGTATTCACAACAAATTCCTTTAGTTTAAGTCACTATTATATATCAACCAGATTCCTGCCAGGGCTTCGAAATTGGTTCTCTTCTCTCTGCTCTTTTCCTTAACTTGCATCCAGTGTGAACGTTTCTAAAATGAAAATGTGATTGTACCACTCCTTTGATTACAACCAAGAAATGGCCCCAAATTGTTTTTAAATAAAATAGAAACATTTAATTTAGATATAAAAGATCTCTCATAATCTCTCACCTATTGACCTGTGTTCAATTCATGACATTTTTTCACAATCACACAGGGGATCTAGATATGAATAGTTGTGATAGACTGCTCATTTTCCCCAAATTCATTATGCCCTTCTTCTATAGTAATAGAGTTTTCACTGGGCAAAGGGCCATTCTACTAGCGACTGCATATTCCAGCCTCCCTTGCAGCTAAGTGTAGCCATATGACCATGTTATTAGCAATGGAAGTTGAGTGTAAAACATTTGCATTATTTCTTCAAAAGAATATTGCTTGCTACAATCTTATCTCTCTTTCTTCCCAATAATTAGAAGATAAACAAGGAGTTGAGTCGATGGTAAACAGGCAGAGGAGGATAATGTGCTGAGAACAACAAGATGGAAGAAACTAGATTACTAAAAAAAACTTTCTGGAATCAGAATTGCTTTCTTGCCTTAAACAACCACTAAACTCCAGACTATTACATATCAGATAAATACATTTTTATCTTTTTAAGCTACTGTACTTTGGAGTCTGTTACATTAACATAGCCTGCAATTTAGCCCATATAATAGATAAAGAGAAAAGGCTTATATATTTTCAATATATAAAATATATCAAGAAGAAATTGCAAATGTAGTTGCAAAGAAAATAAAAGAATTAATGTTTCTGTGTCTCGAACACTTACATCTTAAGCAAGTCTATGCAAATTCCAGTTAGCTAAAAGACCTATGTAGTTTTATTTCAGGGTCTGTGTGCATGTTATTTCTTCTTCTGGAACTCATTTCCAATCTTTTTTAAAGAAAAACGCCCTACCAATCTTTCAAGTTTTAACATAAATATCATTTCATAAAGAAAGTTTTTGCTAAATTCTGTGCTATATGAAAGTTTGGGGACCAACACTATTGTTTATGTGCGCAGATCCCACTGCCTTGTCATGACCCATTTAGTTGCCTTTACTAACCACTAGATTGTATACTTCATGATAGGGACAATGTCTGTCATCTGTGATGTCCTAAATACAAAGCCCAGTTCAGTGTTTAGTACATATTAAACTCTCAAATAATATTTTTGAATCAGAGTTATGTAGCTCATATAAAATTAATCCATTAACTGCTGTTTATGTCAAGAATTCATAAGGTTCAGTTGAAGAATATGCCAAAGTCCAAGAAGCTGTATTCGTGGTCCCTTCCCAATTAGAACTCCCCCTTCTACCCAAAGATAACCACTGTCTTGAGTTCTAACGCCATAGATTACTTTTGTTTGTTTTTGAATTTTAATAAATTAAATCACTCACTATGAAAATATGCCTTATTTGATTCAGGCTGCTATGCAAAAATGCCATAAATTAGATGGCTTATAAACAACAGAGATTTATT
The DNA here is from genome assembly GCF_000151845.1 of Pteropus vampyrus. NCBI lineage: Eukaryota > Metazoa > Chordata > Mammalia > Chiroptera > Pteropodidae > Pteropus > Pteropus vampyrus. Next base: position 3,740,582 of record NW_011888889.1, on the reverse strand, counting down.
TCTTATAGTTCTGGAGGCTAGAAGTCTGAGATAAGGCCAGAATGGTCAGGTTCTGGTGAAATTCCTCTTCTGAGCTGGAGATTTCTGATTGTATCCTCACGTTGGCAGAAAGAGAGTAAGCTAGCTTTCTGAGGTCTTTTTTTTTAAGGGCACTAAATTCATTCATGAGAGCTCCATTATCATGACCTAACTACCTTCCAAAGTCCCCACTTCCAAATAGGGTTAGAGTTCATTGTATGAATTTTGGGAGAACACAAGAATTCAGTCCAT
>NW_011888889.1:3726129-3740035 GCF_000151845.1 Pteropus vampyrus | reverse complement strand
AAGGAAGGAAAAAATCATAAACTGATGATAATTAAGTGTTGTGAAATTTAGATAATTTTAGTGGGAATCTCATTTATATAGGAATAATTAACTTTGAAAAATAAGGATATTATCTATTCACATATGATTTTACTCTCTTCAAATGATCAACTTTTAACGTTATTCACTTTTTAAATTAGTTTTAAGTATGCAGTACATTGGTTAAATATTTATCATTCACATTTTAAAATATCTGATGTCTGTCTAAAGTAGCCAAAACAAAACAAAAACCTAGTCTTTGAATTGTTTTTAATTATGAGTTTAACAGATTAAATGAACAAGTCTTAAAATTAAGGCTTGTCAATGTTTCCACTTATTAAACTGTTTTAAGTGAATTTTCTCAAAAGATCACTTTCCATTTAAAAAAAATCTACTATCTAATAGTCATAAACTTAATAAAGATTAAACATTGTAATTTATATTCAACTTATATGTAGCACTGTAAACTTTTTTTCCTTACTTATCTCTATTTATCAACATAAGAGATTAACTTACACAAAATTATGCCCTTGACTACTACCGCCTAAGACTAGCTTTCCTCTTGTCAGTTATTTTACTTCTAAGATTAAGCCTAAATAATAAGATCCATACAGCCCTTTACTGCTAATATAATTACATGCCATTACAGAATCCCATTAGAATCACAATTGACATTATCTGAATTCTGTCACCTTCTTTTAAATATAAAGATGTCTATTTTCCTTTAAATAAAGAGAAAACAAGCAGGTATTTTTAAAAATGGAATCTATTTCCAAATATCTTTCTTGTGCCTTTAACTGTCTCATTTATTCAGTGGGCAATATTCAGTCATCTTTTGTATATTTATTACTCAAAAATGGATTTTTATTCTCAATTCTATGTCTCCATGCTCTTTGGTTTGACTTTAAAAGAATATGAATAGATATGAAAATACTTACACATTTTCATAAACTATTGATTAGAGAGATACATTTTATATGATGACACCATTTTCTTTCTACTTTTAAATATGTATAATGTACACATTCACACATATATGTAAATTTGTATATATATTCAAATAAAATGTATGTATAGCCGTGTAAATATAGATGCAGGAGTGTGTGTGTGTGTGTAGCTATTTTCTTATTTAGGTTATTTTCTTTAAGTAATTTGTGAACAGAAGAACAAACCTGTATTATTAAAAATAGCTATTTACCTAATAATGAATTTCTGAGACTTGTCCTCCAAACCTGTTGTCTTGGGACAATCTTCAGCTGTCTTATAAAACTTAATGAGAAAGATAATTCTGAAACTTGAAAATGGATATAGTAATATTTTTAAAGTTATATAATTTGACCTCAATATTAATAACCTTAATTTTAAAATAACATGAGTATAAAACTAGCTTTACTGAAAATAATATATCTTGAAAAACTGAACCAACTTGATATATTTTAAAAAGTTTTAGAAATGTAACTATCACAGGAATAGGAGGTATCTCAAAAGACTGTTTAATAAACCTCAGCCCATACAACTTTTGATAAACTATAGGCCAAAATCTGAAAATACAGTAGGCATGGAACTCATTTTTTTAAAAAAATTCTTTTAAACAAAATGTATTGACTTCTACTACTTATTCTATAGTATGAGTAAATAGAAATAGTCTAGTTCCCATTACCTGATTAAGAGCAATCGAATTATCCCCCAGCCTTTTTTATTCAGACCAAACACCCAATTTCCTTTTTTTATTAGTTGAATTTTAATCACCTTTTTGGCACTCAATTGCAAAGCTATAAAATGTAGCCTCTGAGAAAATTAGAATTGAAAGATAAGAAGTTAATCCAAACTGTATGTGGATGAAATCCAAATTATAGCAAGTTTTTCATGGTCCTTATTCATTGTAATATCTAAGATATAATAATAAAGGTCACCACATTATATTTAAATTCAACATTACCATTTTACTGTACTAAACTCATGCTGGTTTTCTTAACTGTGACTTATTCACTGTAGTTTTTTGCTCTCCATTTTATAACTCCTGGGTTTTTGTGTTATACCTATGCAGGTATGCCCCCACTTTTTAAAAATTAATTAATTAATTGATTAATTAGGGTGACATGATCAACAAAATCCAATGAATTTCAAGTGTACATTTCAACAGGAAGTTGAAATATATATACATATATTTTGCATTGTGCATTCACTGCCCATAGTTAGATTTCTTTCTGTAGATAATTCAAATATAGAGGAGTTATCCATGGACAGAATAAGCTCATACAAACATATGAAGTTAGCTAATTGTAGTGAAAGCATTAAGTGATAAAATGGGAAATTTAAATAAGCATAGGGCTATAAATTTAAAAGAAAAAGACACTAAATAAAAATAATTTGGGGTCTTGAGAGAACCTGTTTTCTCCATATTTTTAAAATCATCTGTAACTTTGTCTATTCTAGACCAAGTACTCTACAGTATAACAGGGTATATATTTCACAATAGTAATGTGCATCTGTATGTTACAAACTATACATTAAAATGATCAATTTCAACATAGTATAGGCTAATTATTAAATAAACATTGGCTATGATCATAGTCTATAGACCATACCTTTTCTAAAATGATCATTAGGGCTCACTTATGGGGACACCAGTGGCTATTAGATAGCATTTCCCACAATGAAACCTCCAGTGGGAGCTATGGCTGTCTTGATTATTCCTGTCTTCTCAATGGCTTACACAGTGGTGGGAATTTAGTACAGCTTAACTAAGTTGTGTTGAATAAGTGATTGAAGAAATGGATATATATTGATAAAGTTGTAATGCCATGGGGATAAAGAAGAAATGACTCTTTAAGCATAGGGTAAAAGTGAGTCTTAGTTGGATTTAAAAATAAATTTCTTATAAAATGAATAAATGTAATAATTTAAAATACAAGTAATATTAAAGCAGGGGTACAGTGGTCAACTAAGAAACCAAAGCTGAATTAACTTGTGATAATGCCATATAATATATACATAAATATATTTTTAATGTCATGTATAAAAGCTAATATTATAAAGCCAAATTCCCCATCCCAAAAGATAATTCAAATTATATTAATTATTATTTTATTTAAATAATAAAATCTCATTTAAAAATAATTTTTACAAGGTAAAAATATATAGAAAAATCTGACAAATGTGTCAAAATTTAAATAGTGAGTCTGAGAAATATGATTTCTGCTGCCTTGTATTTTTTGGTATTTTTCAAATTTTGTAATTTTACTGTATTAACTTTCTACAACTCTCTCTGCTTATACACTAGTACTAGAATCTATTCTCAACACAGGAGCCTGAAAGATTCTTCTGAGACATAGCTAAGATCATGCCATGCCTCTACTTGAAACTTTGATGGTTTGCAAAGTCTTCACATTGGCTCCAAGGCCTTGTCTGACCTGCCCTCCCCAACTTCATCTCTTACTGTTATGCCCCCTTGCTTGTGTTGCCCCAGCTGTTTTGGGCTGCTTGCTCTTCTTCTAGAACATACTTAGAACATTCTAACAGACCACTTGACCTACCTGTTACTTCCCCCGGGATATTCTTTCCTTAGATATCTGGTTGGTTAATTCTCTTGCCATAAGTGTTTGCTCACCTCTCACTTTCTCCATCAGACCTATTTTGACCACCCTACTTACTACCACCTACTCAGCCAATCACCCACAAGCACCTACTTGTTCTATTGACTGCCTTTACCCTGTTTTCTATACTTAAAGCACTTATTGCCTTCTAATACATATAATAATTAATCTATTTATTATGTTTATTTAGTGTATGTCCTCCCTCTCCCAATCCCTAAATATAAGCACCACAAGAGATTTGTCTGTTTCACTCCTAAATTCCTAGTAGAGTTCTGGGCCCATAGTATGTGCTCAGTAAAAACTCGCCAAATAAAACATCAAGACATAAAACAGTAGATTTTTAAAAAAAGAAAAAAAAATCCTTCTATTCCATTGCATTAGTGGAAGTTAGAAGGAAAGGAAAGTAGAAAACTTTAATGGTAATAATACTAAAAGAAAAAACAAGAGAAGATGAGATTAAAATGATTAGAATTCTTTGTAAGATGACCTAATTATAACTGCCTTTCCTAACAATGCCATTCTCCAAACAATATATGCATGACTGTCCTTGTTCCCCTATCCATCTGTGACTTAGAACGTGACTTTCCTTTTTTTTTCTAATCATTTATGTTAGAAAGTCATAATAAATTGCAGTAATATGACTACATTGTGATATTAATGTGAAAGTGGATAAAGAAAATACTGTTAGTTACTGGTCTCAATATTCCGTTCATTAATAACATATACTAGATAATCTACAAATCTTAAACTTCACAGAAGCACAGATTTTAGGAGTTTGAATAAATATTAGAGAAAATCTAATCCTATTCCCTGATTCTTAAATCCCTTCGATTCACTATCTCTGAAAGCAGCCTATTCTATTTTAGACATTTCAACTGTTTCTCATGTTGAGACAACCCATCAGCTACACTGGTGGTTTTATAAATGGACCTGAGTTCTGCCCTTGAAGTATTGTAGAGAGAGTCTCTTCTTTTTATCCAAAGAACAGCTCTTCTCACGTATAAAGACAGCTCCCATTTCAGCTTTAAGACTTCTTTTTTTCCCAGTATAGTTTCTTTAGAATGTTTTATATAATTCAAAGCTTCCTCAACTTTCTAAAAGATCTCCTCTTCAAGCTTTAATTTGTCAGGTATTACTGATTAGCACAGAACTGAACAAGACTATCACCTCTCTTATTCTAAATATTTTACTCCTTTCAATATATACAACAATTGCTTCAGCATGCATGACAATTACAACATTTAGCCATTCAAGTTATTCAGTAAAAAATTTTAGAAGTTATAACCATGAGAGAAATCCAAATTTTAATCATATATCATATTAAAGTCCATAGTATACTGTGGTCCTAAAAAGACATAATGTATTTTTTTAAAAAAGAATTCATGTTTACATCAGATCATAGTTGATCAGAAATAGATGGAACAGAACACAAAACTCAGAAATAGATTTCTCAAAATATAGTCAACTGATTTTTGACAAAGGATCTGAGGCAATACAATGAAGCAAAGAGAGTCTTTTCAATAGATGGCCCTAGAACAAATGGACATCCATGCAAAAAAGAAAAATGAATCTGGACACTGACCTTATACTCTTAATAAAAAAAAACAACAACTCAAAACGTATCATAGATCCAAACATATAGCACAAAAGTAAAAAGTCCTAGAAGATAACAGGGGAAAATTTACACGACTTTAGGTATAGTGATGCCTCTTTAGATAAGACACACTCCATGAGAGAAATAATTGATAAACTAGACTTTACTAAAATTAAAAATTTCTGATATGCGAGAGACAATATCAGAAGAAATAGAAAATATTTGGGAGAAAATATTTGTAAGAAATACATCTGATAAAGGATTGTTATCCAGAATATATGAAGAACTCTTAAAACTCCACAATAAGAAAAAAATTAAAATGTGAGCCTAAGACTTTAACAGACACCTCACCAAAGAAAATATACTGATGGCAAATAAGCATATGAAAAGAAATTCCATATCATATGTTATCAGGAAATACCAATTAAAACAAATAACAAATATCTACTAGAATGACCAAAATCTGGAACACTGACAACATCAAATGCTGACAAGGATGTGAAGCAATGGAAATTCTAATTTATTGCTGATAGGAATGCAAAATAGTAGAGTCACTTTGGAAGACATTTGGCAGTTTCTTTAAAACAAAATATACTCTTACCATGCAATCCAACAATAGTGCTTCTTGGTATTTACCCAGAGATGAAAACTTGTGTTCAGACAAAAGCCTTCACACAGAACAGCCTTGTTCATAATTGCCAAAAACTTAGAAGCCACCAAGATTTCCTTTAGTAGGTGAATGGATAAATGAACCATGGCATATCCAGATGATGGAATATTATTCAGCACTAAAAAAAAATGAGTTATCAAGCCATGAAAAGGCATGGTGGAACCTTAAATGAATATTACTAAGAATCCAAACTGAGAAGGCTACATACTGCATGATTCTAACTATATAACACTTTGCAAAAGCTAAAACTATGGAGACAATAAAAAAAAAAATCAGTGACTGGGATGGAGGAGGGGCAAAGATGAAAAGGCAGAGCACAGAAGATTTTTAGGGAAATGAAAATACTCTGATATTATAATGATGTATAATATGTATAACGATACATATTATACTTTGTCTAAGCCCATAGAATATACAACGACAAGAGTGAACTCTAAGGTAATCTGTGGAATTCAGGTGATTATGATGTGTCAATCAGGTTCATCTCTGGTGAATGATGTTGATAATGGAGGAGGCTATGCATGTATAAAGACAGGAAGTATATGAAAAGTCACCATACTATCTCCTCAATTTTATAATAAATATAAAGCTGCTCTAAAAAATAAAATCTTAAAAAAAAGACTTCTGAATAATCTTTTCTATATACAATTTCAGCCTTGAAGGTGTTAAAGTAAATTGCATTAACAGTTGTCAATGTCTATTGGGTGTCCATTGTACCAGGAAATGTGTACGTTACATCATTCATGCGTCTATTCTAAATAGTTGTGTATCCTCTCTAGCCAACTTAGCTGCTCTCCACAAGTATACTAAAAAATACTTCCTTCCTCATCTTTTAGACATTCACAATTAATATTTTGTACCCAAACGTAAATGAATACTTACTACATTTTCTCCATTAAATTGAATCTAATTTAACTCTCTACCACACACACATACACACACACACACACACACACACACACACACACACACACACACACACAATGAGGTGCAGTCAGTTTTATGGATTGGTTTTACCAAACCTTCAATGAACAGTTAATCCCCAAGTTATGCTTATTATTTCAGAAACTAGAATAAAAGAGAAATAGAAAAAAAATTTCTTTTATGTAGCTAGATTTGTTCATATAACATGGTTTTGGGTAAGTGAAAAATTTTAGCTGGGTACTGCCAACCTGAACATAATCAAGGTTCTGTAGACAAAGAAGGCTGAATGGACACTGGGTACTGTGTAGCACCGGCCCCCCTCCGCCCCGCCCAACCAATATCAGATGGTAGAGAGGGAGGGAGGACAAAATATAACAAGTTCAGTTTGAAATATGTTAATTTTAAGTTGTCTCTGGGGAAATCCAAAGACACATATCAAGTGGCAGTTGGATATTTGAGTCTGCAGTTGAAGCAAGAAGATTCCTGTGAATCTTTAGTGTATTCCTGGTATGTAAAGCCTTGAGATTGGATAAAGTCACCTAAGAGAGAAATAGAGATAAGTAAACCTATGGAAAAAGTTTCTCTGGTGAAGAAACAAAATCCTGGAGCAAGCCACCTTTAGAGGACAGAAAGAGGAGAGAGGGGGAACTAGAAGAGGGCAGTGCCCTGGAAATAGAGCAAAGAAAATGTCCAGGGAGGAGGAAGTGGTTAAATGCCAGTGGAGGTCAAGTTAGTGAGAACTCATAATCGAACCTTGAGTCTGGCAACATGAACTCCATTGGTGAACTTCAACCCAGAGGTGTGTTAAGAAAAGTTTAAACTGAGTGGGTTCAAATTTCAAAAAAAAAAAAAAAAAAATATTGTGGCTCTGGAGACAAATAATATAGACAACTTTCGCAAGAGATTTGACTAGAAAGATGAGAAGAAAAATAAAGTGGTAGGTAGAGTTGAGGATATAATTAAAAGAAAAAGTGTTTTCCTAAGACTGAAAGTATTTTATCATGTTTGTATGTTGGTGGAAATGATCCATTAGGGAGAAAAAAAATTGATGATATCAGAGAGAAAAAGGATAATCGTAGGAGCAAAGACCTCAAATGGAAAGCAGGGCATGGGAGCCAATGTTCAAGTGAAGAGTTTGGCCGTAATGATGACCCATTGCAATGTGTGGGGGGAAAAAGTATTTGAACATAATTGCTTTTAGGCTAGGCATCTGTGGAAAAAGAAAAAGATTGCTTCTGAAGAGATGTCAGATGGAAGTTGGAGATAAGGAAATGTGCGAAATAGTTGATTTAACAAAGTAGAAGACCTAATTAACTGAGGAAATACAGTTAAGCTTTTAAAGTAGCACAGTCTATGTGGTTGTGTTTTCTCCAAACACATTCTGCACATGCAGAGCAGTTGATTATACATTAAATCAAGGTTGGGATTATTTTTCAGGCCAATATGATGGAGAGAAAGAGAAGTTGAAAGTTATTTTTAAATAATGATGCAGATCTCTATATTTTAACATGGAGACATGCTCTTGACATATTAAGGTATTTAAAGCTGATTAGCGAACAATAGATATCTTTTTATCTCTTTATTTCTATTGATATGTAAGTGATAAGATATGAGTATACATGTGTGTAGAGAAAAATAAGTAAAAAAAATACACCAAATTATTAATAATTAGTTTTCTGGTCTCTTTGTTCATTTTAGATTCTTTATAGCTGGTCTAAATAGTTTGCTATGTGACTCCCGGAAGTGTCTGGGGAAGGTATCTGTTCTGATTCCACAGCACCAAGCTGAGAAATGGACTCAGATCAGGCTAAATCAGCCAGATTGTCACTTTGATTGCTCCTAATATATTGAGCACTGCATTCTGCAGTAACCTGTTACACTGATAAATTCCAAAATGTATCATGTATTCATGGCCCAGTTAAAGTGTTTTCAGCACCTAGACATACAAGCTCATGTTCAGGAATGCTTCAACTTCATGAATTTAAGATTTGTGTATATAAGACGGAACCCAGAAGTAGAAGGTAATGCTTCCAGACAATTTCATATGACTCTAATGCACTCATTTAAAGTTTCTGTTCATAAGTCTAGGTTCCCTAATGAGATCTTTTTTGAGACAGTTGACTTGACTTGCCCTTCTTTCAGTCCTGGATAATTATGCTGATTTCTCAGCCATGTGTCCCGATTGTAACACGATATAATTCTGTATACTTTAGATAAGAAAAACATGACTAAATTACAATAATATTGCCTATATGCAATTTTCCATTTGACAAATAATTAGTTGATATTCATCAAAACAGAGTTAATGTATAAAGGGTTAAAATATAAAATTTCTATTTCTCCCTTCCACATGCACACCAAACTCACAGCCTCACAACCATTACATTCTTATGTGATCTTTACTTTTATAATCAGAAAATAAATTAAGTCATTTCTACTTTGAAAATATAAAAACATAAAAAATATTACTTCTAATTCATTCAAAATGGTAGGATTTCTAAGTTTTTTCTATGATTATCCAAATTTAACCAATCTTTTGATGTCCAGATTAAAGTCAATCTCATCCATTAGCACCTTCCTGATTAATTTTATTTTCACTCACCTTTTGAGTCTTTTACCTACTATCGCATCATCACCTCAGCTATCACCACCATCTGATCAAAATCAACAGACAAAATGGTACTCTAAAGCTTTTTCTACTCACTGCATGGTAAATGACAATAACAATAACAATAATAATTTAAAAGATCTACACTGCCATGAGATGCTTTTTCCCATCTTTCTCTATTTACTTTTGATTACAAATGAGACTTAAGCTCCTATATGAGAAAGACTTTATTTTACTCAATTTTTAATGCATTATCAATTTTTGATGAAGCATTATTTCATCATACCAAACATGACATGGTAATTCTGTCTAAAACAACTCATGCACTAATCAGATTTTAGAAATTGATGACTAATTTATATGTGTTACATAAACAGAACTATATAAGTCTACATGAAAGTAAAACATAATAGCTTTACATACACGCACATAACTTTACATGTCAAGAAAAATGTGGTTTATATAAATAGACATTCTACAATCATATTCAATTAAATGTGCAATTATTTTCCTTTTATTTCTTGACAGTTATTTGGAAAACTTAGCAATAAATTCATGACACTGATGGTCTAAATTTAGCCTGCTGTGAATAATGTAAGTCTAGGATGTAATTTGTCTTTATTTTCTGTGCAGTGCCTTATATGTTCATATATACTTGGTTAACTTTAAATGACATTGCTCAGGCAATAAAGGCAATGGCATAAACCCAGTGTTATTAGAATGAATTTTCTCATGCCAGATAAAGGAGTTACCCCACCCCTTGTTAACTCTCATTACAAGTGTGCATAATTTGTCCTAGGTTCACGAAGGTCCTGACAGGATGGTTAATTGGATCCTACCAAACAATTAAACATAATGGCAATTTTTTAAATTGCAGAATTTAGAATCAGAATGGTTTAGGGAGTTCATTTGGTTTAACCTTTCATACAATGATAAATCCCTTCTTCAACATCCAAATATTTAAACATGATTATTTTTAGCTTGAACTTATTTTTCTTTAATTCATGAAGTATATTTAATTCTTCAGTCTTCTCACTGCATATATAAAGCTGGAGAAAAGAACTAACTGGAGGCATATGAAAAATACCTTTTATAAATTTGTAGTAATGCAATAGGGACGATTACTTCAAAGATGCATTTATCTACTGAAGATGAAATCATCTTTAAACCCTGCCCTCTTTAGTATTTTTTTTTAATTTAGGCAAAAAATAAATAATTCATTTTTAATAAATTAAAAGAGCTGTGATTGATTATCTTCAGCAATGACTGTTTCTCGCTTTTGCTTTATGACAGTCCAAAGACAGAGAGAAAATATTTCCTCAACTGTTCACTGTTTGCTATACTACTCAGTCTGTGCAACAGGATGGCCAAGCCTCTGTGAGGGGTATGTCGTGAAAACACTGGAAGGGTGATGGTGGCAGCTACATAACAACTATTAAACCAACTAATTTTAGACATCAAAATCTAATAAATTATTTGATGCTCTTATCAGAAGCTTCCTCCAATAACTTGAATCAATTTTTTTTTAAAGTATATTTAATCTAAGGACAAGGATTTTCCTTATTTTGTGTGTATGTGTGTGTGTTGTGCTTTGTTTCTAAAATTCATTCTTCGTCCTAATCCTATTAACAAATTTAATTGCAAATGTAAACGGGCAAAAACAATGTTGCCCAGGGTTAAATTATCAGATCATTTCTCAGACACAAACAGGTATCTTTGTGGATTGATTTGTCCAGTGTGTTTTCTGGAAACCAAAATCTTAATTTTTCTTCCTTGATAAATCTAGGCAAATCTACAAAAGGAGTTCTAAACCAGAAATTATAAATAAATAATACTTTAACTTCATTTTACATATCATAAAGTTTTTTTTTTTTTCTGGACAAATTGTAAAGTTAATTTTTAAAATTAAGTTTTATCCACACAATTAACATCATATTCAGTGGTAAAAGACCCGAAGATAAGGCATAACACAAGTATGGCATTTCCACCATTGATATTCAACATAGTATTGGGAGTTCTAGCTAGGGAAATTAGACATGAAAAAGAAGTAAAAGACAACCAAATTGGAAAGGAAGAGTAAAATCATCCCTGTTTGCAGATGATATGATCTTTTACATAGGAAATCCTGAGATTCCACAAAAATACTATTAAAGCTAATAAACAGTCAGCGATATTGCAGAATGTAAAATCAACACAAAAACAGATGCATTTCTATACAGTAGCATAAATAATTCCAAAAAGAGATTAAGAAAACAATTAAATTTATAATATTTAGAATAAATTTAACTAAGGAGGCAAAAACTTGTGCACCGAAACTACAAAATATTGCTGAAATAAATTAAAGGAGACATTTATAAATAAGTGGATTTGAATTTTTCTGATGATTAGTGATGTTGAACATCTTTTCATCCATATACACTTATTGATCATTTGTATGCGTTCTTTAGAAAAATGTCTGTTCAGATCCTTTGCCCATTTGTTTTTTTGCTACTGAGTTTTATGAATTCTTTATATTTTGGGGGTATTAAACCCTTATCAGATATATGGTCTGCGAATATTTTCTCACAAAGAATACTTAACTTTAGAAAAATTTACTGTGGTTTAAGCCCAAGATATAATTATTTGAGTGTAGACCTTCATATATGGTTTATAATTAATCTTGTTCAAATACTATGGTTATATATAGGGTTACTATATAATTTGCTATTCAAGCCAAAGACATTTTTCAATTTTTTAATGAAAAAAATATATAGGGTTACTATATAATTTGCTATTCAAGCCAAAGACATTTTTTTCATTTTTTTTAATGAAAGATAGCACTATTAATAATTATGCCAAGATAACTGGCATAAATTAAACTTGTCTTGGACAACCCAAAATGTCTAGTTATCCAGCCATATTTCATATCTAAAACATATCCTTTTTTTTAAAAAAAAAAAAGAACAGTATCTCTTTTGAATTAAATTATTGAGACTTGTAGTATGACTTGGCTTCCTAGAAAAGTGCTGAGGATAAATAAAAATTTCAGTGCAGAAATTTGCTTTCTTTTATCACATATAATATTACTTAAATGCAAATATTTTACTGAGTGGCATAATAGATGCATATGCTCTTGCAACACTTTTCTAAGAAAATATTTATAAAGGAATTCTAAGGGCACAATTTGCAATTAAAATCACAGAGCAAATACACTATTACTTACTAGAAAGTCTTTTAAATGAGTGGAAATTTACTGTATATTATTAATGTTTTCTTGTGTAAGAGCAATTCCTGCAAGCTAAGCAATATAGAGACTATACAAATGAACTACGAGGGCTTTTTGGTAAAGCCCATTTTTGAGGACAAAGTTTTTTTTAAAAAAATAGTTGTTTCCAGTGAAGCACTACTTTTAAATATTGTACCTTAGCAGGGCCATTTGCTAGGTAATTATTCTGGAAAAAAAAAACATATTTACATGTACTTAATCACCCCATAAGTATCATGTGAGTGGGACTTCATGGAAAGATATAAACAAACAGGGAGTAAAAAAGAATTCACAAACACTGTGTGTCCAAATAATACTCTGCAGTTGTGAAACTGGAAATCTGCAACAGGACAGAAGATGATGCTTAAGAGAGAGGTCTCTTCACTAGCCCTGGGGACATCCCTCCCATGTGCAGAGAAAGCTATGAGAGAAGCTCTGGCCTCTCTCTGCCTCTTCACAGACTCAGTCCCAATGGTAGTACTCAATCCAGCTTTGTCATGAGGTTCTCCCCAATGCAGAGAGCTCTTCCAGTTCCCTTATTCCTGGAAGTAATGGGGTAATTGTATAACTCTGGAATTCAGTGTTTGGAAGTTTTTTTTGGTTCCACACCAAGTTAAATCCTCTATCTATCCTCCACCTGCATTTGTGGGGATAGTCTAAGGGCCCCTCTACTCCTTTGTTTAATTTCTCAAGTGTCTGAGAACAAATGTGTTGAAGAGATGTACTATTTACTGAATGTTTAAGAGACCGCAACACGAAATGAGAATGATTTGTCATTCTGCAGCTGAGATTTATTTTTTGATGGGCAAGTGAGAAGGAAGGTGTGGATAGAAAGGAACTGGGCCATTCTGGGTTCTTCTCTCTCCCCAAGTGTATATATGTTCTCCTTCTAATCAAAAGCATTCTAATTTCTGTCAACAGCTTATACATTGGAGCTTAAATGAGAAAGAAAGGGGGAAAAAAAGAACTGAACACCTACACTGGCCAGTTACTTTATATATAAATTTCAAATTCTTACTATAACATTAGCAAACAGTTATAATTATCTCAAGTTCATAGATGAAGAATGTTTCCTTTATTTATTGCTATGTGATAAACCACCTCAAAACTTTGGGGTTTAAAAGAGTAATGGTTTATTAATTCTCACAGTTCAATGTGTTGTGTGGGCTTAGCCCAATGGTTCTTCTGCTCCATTTAATGTTGTCTGGGTTCACTGTTATGGTTGCACCCCAGATGCCTTCTTTCTTTGGTA
>NW_011888889.1:3723913-3726079 GCF_000151845.1 Pteropus vampyrus | reverse complement strand
TCAACAGCTTATACATTGGAGCTTAAATGAGAAAGAAAGGGGGAAAAAAAGAACTGAACACCTACACTGGCCAGTTACTTTATATATAAATTTCAAATTCTTACAATAACATTAGCAAACAGTTATAATTATCTCAAGTTCATAGATGAAGAATGTTTCCTTTATTTATTGCTATGTGATAAACCACCTCAAAACTTTGGGGTTTAAAAGAGTAATGGTTTATTAATTCTCACAGTTCAATGTGTTGTGTGGGCTTAGCCCAATGGTTCTTCTGCTCCATTTAATGTTGTCTGGGTTCACTGTTATGGTTGCACCCCAGATGCCTTCTTTCTTTGGTACCTCAAATCGTATGGAAGCAGGATGGGCCTCTATCTCCAGCAGGGTAATTAGACTTCTTACATAATGGCTCAGGGCTCCGAGAGAGTGAAGACAGACACTGCCTGAACTCTTAAGACCTAGTTCCAGAGCTTGGACAGCATCTATTCTGCATATTCTATTAATCTATCAGGTCACAAAGCTGGCTCGGATTTAAAGGGAGGAGAAACAGACTCCTCTTGGTTGATAGGATTTGTGGCATGTGTGACAAGAGATAATAGATATTGTTGGCAGCCCTTTTTGAAGATAATCTATTACAAAGAAATTAAAGGTCAGAGAAGTTAAATAATTTGTGCAAGATCACACTGCTAGGAAGTGGCAAATCTGGTTTTAAATTATCATGATTCCAGAACAAAATCTCTCAATTATACCTGTGGTTTTCAAACTATACTTCACCTTACAACTCCTAGGGGTCTCTATGAGTCCCTCAAAGGCCTAAACTGAAGCAGTTCTACCTTACGCTGTATAATAATGTATTCTTCATGTATGGATTCCTTTGAACGGAAGGTTCAGATACTAAACAAATTTGAAAAAAAAACAGCATCCCATACTTCATTTGCTTGTTTTGTGAAACAAAGACAATAATATGTTCTCAGGTACTTTACAATCACTAAAAACTGAGACATCAGAATTATAGTTATGAAAGAACTGGAAGATTCATCCTTCAGTCTTAAGAATTTCTGTTGCCATCTCTACAGGTATATATACAAAAGTTCCTTCAATTTTTCACCATAAAGGTCTTAAACAGTTCTTCAGATAACTTTTTCAGCAAATTTACCACCTAAAAAGTATACTCATAATGTCACAGTATAAAATAATTTCCTACGAAGTTAAGAAATTTCCTAAACCAACTTTATTTAGCACCTTATGTGATTCCAGATTATTTTTAATCTCTGTCAGTTAGTGAGTGATTAAAAAATTAGTCTGTAAAAATTACATGCTCTGTAGATAAAATAATTTACCTGAAAAAAATAGTTTGTACATTTTAAAGTAAAATAAGATAATTGCTTGAATAAGTTTCTATTGTCCTATTTTTCATATGGAAACACTCAAAAAGTGACTGTAATTATGTCAAATATAATTTTTATGGAAAGAGAAGGATGTGTTTCTTGATGGATTTATTGTTTTTATTAATAACCCAGGTTAAATGAATATAGACAAGAAGTTTTAGAGACGGATTCTCATTTTATTTGTGTTCTTTACTTAAGAGAATAAAAATAATCAAAATAAGGTCAATAAATGAGGTATTTTTCTTTTTATAAAATTTTACAGATTGAGCATCATTGTAGAGCTAATAGACAAAGAAATCCTTTTGAAATTTTGAATATATTACATTTATAGTTGGGGAAGAGATTTGATTGTGGATAATAGAATTGAATATTAGAATAGCAAAACTGGAAAGAACATTATACTTAGCTGGTTATCTTTAATTTTAATTTGGAATAGGTATAATACCCAAGCATTTGTTCTTTGCATCAAGCATCACATATAAGTTAGAAGTAATCCTAGAGAAAATCTCAGGTCATCTTTTCATCATACATGCTACTACATATACTGATATTCTCTCCTTGTATATCCCTTGTTGTTTAATAAACTTCAGCTTGTATATTATAGTGGAAAGGAAGTTGAAATACAACATAAGATAAGTCAGCCATGTGAGGAGGCATACTTATCATAAATCAAGCTTTAATAACTGACTTAACATATCCAAGCCTAAGCTAAAATGGAGTACTATGTCATTTAACTAAATCTGTCATGTTTTAGAATTTTTTTCTGTTCTCTAAGAAATGA
>NW_011888889.1:3721357-3723863 GCF_000151845.1 Pteropus vampyrus | reverse complement strand
CGAAGTTAAATTTCCTAAACCAACTTTATTTAGCACCTTATGTGATTCCAGATTATTTTTAATCTCTGTCAGTTAGTGAGTGATTAAAAAATTAGTCTGTAAAAATTACATGCTCTGTAGATAAAATAATTTACCTGAAAAAAATAGTTTGTACATTTTAAAGTAAAATAAGATAATTGCTTGAATAAGTTTCTATTGTCCTATTTTTCATATGGAAACACTCAAAAAGTGACTGTAATTATGTCAAATATAATTTTTATGGAAAGAGAAGGATGTGTTTCTTGATGGATTTATTGTTTTTATTAATAACCCAGGTTAAATGAATATAGACAAGAAGTTTTAGAGACGGATTCTCATTTTATTTGTGTTCTTTACTTAAGAGAATAAAAATAATCAAAATAAGGTCAATAAATGAGGTATTTTTCTTTTTATAAAATTTTACAGATTGAGCATCATTGTAGAGCTAATAGACAAAGAAATCCTTTTGAAATTTTGAATATATTACATTTATAGTTGGGGAAGAGATTTGATTGTGGATAATAGAATTGAATATTAGAATAGCAAAACTGGAAAGAACATTATACTTATCTGGTTATCTTTAATTTTAATTTGGAATAGGTATAATACCCAAGCATTTGTTCTTTGCATCAAGCATCACATATAAGTTAGAAGTAATCCTAGAGAAAATCTCAGGTCATCTTTTCATCATACATGCTACTACATATACTGATATTCTCTCCTTGTATATCCCTTGTTGTTTAATAAACTTCAGCTTGTATATTATAGTGGAAAGGAAGTTGAAATACAACATAAGATAAGTCAGCCATGTGAGGAGGCATACTTATCATAAATCAAGCTTTAATAACTGACTTAACATATCCAAGCCTAAGCTAAAATGGAGTACTATGTCATTTAACTAAATCTGTCATGTTTTAGAATTTTTTTCTGTTCTCTAAGAAATGACAGAACACTATAATTTTACCCCTAAGCCTGTCAATGCATCCAAATTCTGATTTGAAGACTTTAAAAATAACAAATGAATTGAATTGAAGATGTTTGAAATAATATTCTTTTATTTGATTGCATTAGAGTATGCCTAGCAACCTATATGTAGGACATTAGCAAAGTAAATTCTGCTCAGACTAATGTCTTAGATTTATTCTTTTAACGTACTTTTGCATATATTATTCTCATCAGCTTAGATGTTAGATATTCCTACTTATTACTGAAGTACACACAGCAAGAATGTATTCAACAAAGTTTGTGTAACTCTTTTTCTATATAAAGCTTTGTAATTAACCTACCCAAACTTCAAGAAAATTATCTTTCTTTCTATAACTTTATACCTTATGGAATCAAGAAGTAAAAATAAATATCTAACATTATTTGAAAACAAATATAATTTTCATGGAGCCTAAGAGGAGAAAAAAATTAATGACATATCACATGATGCAACTGAGCACATGACAAATATCAACTTTTCTAATAGATTAATGTTTTTCTGATTTCTCTTTTACTTTATAATAGTAAAATATTTGCTCTCTTCATGGGTACCATTTCAAAGCAATCAAATAATCTCCAGCTCCTTGTGCTCTGAAACTCTTTAAAATATTATTTCAACAATGCTCTCAGCAAGTAGCACTAGCTCAGTTTTTATTTCATGTATTTATTCATTCAAGAAATAATATTGTATAACTAATATGTAAAAAGAAACATTACAATATGATTTTTGCCCTCGATAAACTTACTATTGATCTAGCAAGAGGAAAAAATAAATTGTTACTCTGTTAGTAACAAAAACAATAAACTTTAGTTTTTTCTGCTCTCTGTGTGGATAATTCATATAAATGAAAAAATAAAGTCCTATGTTTCTTCCTTCCACTTAGGGTGTGATAAAAAAAAAAAACAAAAAAAAACCCCTGAAATATCAGAGCCTTATTGTTTCTAAAGAATAAAAGCTGAGATGATTGGCTCCTCCTCCCTTTTTTTAAGTAGTACACATTAATTAATTTTTGGCAATATAAAACGAACCCCTTAGCCAAGTAGGTGATAGAAGCAAAAATTACTTTGTATGAAAATGAAAAAGCAAGAGTTTCATTTCAAGCATTCACAAACAGGATGGTTCAGATCAATTTTCCTATTGAGAGAAATTAGAAAACCAGGACAAATTATACAATATATTTTGAACACATCAGGCAGGAGAAAGATAACTAGAGAATTTAACCCACCATTTAGGGCAGCTTTTCCTTCAGATGTTTCTAATGAATTTGAAGCAGATACTAAGATATTTAGGAACTGACCATAGGTTTCAAAAGACTCATAGAACTACAAGGAGAAAAAAATAGATTTTAGAGCCACCAATAAGGAATGGTTTTGATAAACTCAACAAGGTAAACATTTAAGGAAGGTTCATTTGGAAATTGAATAGCAAAAACTAAAAGCGAGTTCTGAATCACCTCAAGTATTGTTTGAATTCAGATAATCTAATACTATAACTATCTCTTAG
>NW_011888889.1:3716339-3720817 GCF_000151845.1 Pteropus vampyrus | reverse complement strand
TATATATATATATTGTACTTCTGAATTTTTTAAATGATTAGGCATTGTAAAATATTTTAAGAAAAAGAGAGAGAGAGAGATTGTAGGATTCAGCCTAAAGGTGTGGGGACCTGATAAATGAGAAGGAGAAACCAGAGAAGGGAAATATGTGAGGAGTAGGGATCACATCCCCTCGGGGACAAAAATGGTGTAAGGAAATCTGTCTAAAAGTAAATTCCACTTAGCAGGAACAGCCAAAGGAGTTTTAAGAAGAGCAATAATGAACATTCACTTTAAAGTGGTTGGGCATGATTTACTCATAAATTAGCTGTAAAAGCTTCTGCATGCAATTGCTTTATGACAATGATTTTGTGAAACTCAAGAAAAGTACAGCCTTCCTCATCTGCCTCCACTTTGTGTAGAGAAACCGCAACACAAGATGACACACTTAACAGATAGAGAATTTGGCATTAATAGAAAACCAGAATAAAATCGGACTAGGAGAAACATAATGCCAATGAGACTCCTCATCATTACTGAAAAAATGCTGTTTCTAATTATATGTGTGATGAGGAATCAGGATATTTTAATTTAAATATGAAAGTAAAAATGATCCAAATAAAACCAAAGGACCTAAGGACAGGCATGCAGTTTACATTAAATCATACACAGAGGAAAATTTTCTAATAACTTAAAGTTAAATATTTTGAAGTGACAAGTGAGTGATAAAGATAAACAAAAAGAGACGAAAAAGCAAGGGTAAACCATTCACTCCTTAGAGTTGGAACAGTATGTCAGTATGAATAAGTGCAAACAATGAATAAAGAAAAATGATAAGAATGTAGAATTCCATCAGAAAAAGGTCAAATTTGAATGGCCATAAATAAGTATCTGAAATACAATTATGGATTTTCCATGTGAAATGGAGATTCAGAAATTTGGAAACAAAGATATATTACATACCTTCAAACACTTGTGAAATAGTTTGCAATACTTATTAAATATCATTTAGAGATTTTATAAATTGTACTGAATTATTTAGGAGACATAAATAATGTATTAGTTTTCTTTGCATACCATTTAATATAGGCTATGGATCTGTCTATCTCTATTTTTTCAACCTTGGTAAAATAAACATAACTTAAATTTACCATCTCGACTATTTTTAAGTGTATAACTCAATAGCGTTAAGTAAATTCACATTGTTGTTTAACAAATATTCAAAACATTTTAATCTTGCAAAACCAAAATTCTGTAGCTATTAAACAATAACTCCCCATTTCCCTCACACCCCAGCCTCTGGAGCCACCGTTCTACTTTCTGTTTCAGCGAAGTTGAGTACTCTAGATATTTCACATAAGTGAAATCTTAAAATATTTGTGTTTGTATGATTGGCTTTTTTAACTTAGCATAATGTCTTCGAAGTTTGTCCATGTAGTAGTATGTGTCAGAATTATTTTCCTTTTTAAGGATAAATAATATTACATTGTGTCAGATACTTGGATTGCTTTCACCCTTTGGATATTGTCAATAATGTTGGTAATAACATAGTAATGCAAATATCTCTTTGAGACTCTGTTTGAATTTTTTTGGATATAACCTAGAAGTGGAAATTGCTGAGCCATATGATAATTCTATTTTTAATTTTTTAATTTTTAAACCTGCCATACTAGTTTCCGTAGCAACTGCACCATTTAACATTCCAAACAAGGGTTCGATTTTTCCACATCCTCATCAACATGTGTTCTTTTGACTCCTCTTATTCATTAATTTCAAATGTTCAAAGTCAAATTTGTTGATTCTTTCATTTGCTTGTTTAAATTTATTGAACCCTCTAGTGCAGGGATCTCTAACCCCCAGGCCGTGGACCGATACCAGTTATTGGGTCAGTGGCCTGTTAGGAGCTGGGCTGCACAGCAAGAGGTGAGCAGCAAGCCAGCAAGCAAACCTTCATCTGTGTTTGCAGCTGCTCCCCAGCGCTAGTATCACCGCCTCGGCTCCACCTCAGATCATCAGGCATTAGATTCTTATAGGAGCACCAGCTCCTGGTGACGAAAAGGTTGGGAACCGCTGCTCTAGTGAATTTTTCAATACAGTTATTATATTTTTCATCTCTAGAAGTTTTGTTTAGTTCTTTTTTACAATTTCTTTTTCTTTGTTTATATTGTCTTTTTGTTTATGGTTTCATTTAGTTGTTTTCCATATTATGTTTTAGCTCATTGAAGATATTTATGACAGTTGTTTTAAATTCCTTGTCAAGAAAATCAGAGTCTTTCTGGAGATTTATTTTGTTCTTTTGAATGTTTCCCTGTTTCTTTGTATGTTTTGTGATCTTTTTTTGAGATTCAGATATTTAAAAATCAGTCATTTCTCCCAGTCTTTACAGACTAACTGTGCAGAGAAGCGACTCTACTGAGCTTGGCTTAAAGACTCATGGCTTTCTAAACCTTTTTTGGTAATACATCATCCCTGGGCCTGTGTGTTTTTATTCCAGTTCCATGTATAACTACTATAAATGTGTTAACTTTCCTAAGAGTCTTGGCCTTGCATTTTTTTCTGAAGCCTTTTATTTCTAAGGCATTCCTCTACCTTCAGTCTCTTATCTGCAAGTGCCCTAGGGTCTGCAGACCTCCTGCAGCTCTAACACACCATGATGCCCAACACGGACACGGCTTTCAGCAGCTTCCAACCTCATATCCAAACTATGCCACCATTTTCATCATGCTTAAATCATATGAGACAGTAAACACTTCCTAAGGCATTTCCCCCAAAAGCTAAAACATTGCAAGCAAGTCTGTTTCCCTTTGTCCTAAGTAAGGAGCCAGGAAATGAGTGGCATCCTCACAACCACTCACCCTGAACTGGGGCCAGGGTAGGTGGGGGGTGGGTGGTAGGATAGGTGGGGATGATCAGTATTTCAGAGAATTTCCCATTGTTTTTAGTGCAATTTTTTCTTGATTAGGTGTTTACTTGGTTGCTGCAGCTTTTTAACTGGTTTATAGAGTTCTCACAAAAGTATTTTGATCCATTTATTATTATTTGGTATCTTCATGGGGGAACAATGGCCTGAAGCCTCCTAGTCCATCATTTTGCTGACATCACCCCTATGTATTAAGGAATGAGGCCGAGCTTATAAAAATCATATTTCAAACTATTATAAAATAAAGGATAGTACTTAGAAAATAAAAATAAATTTATTTTAAGGTACATTACAATTTAAAGAGAAAATGGTAGGGCTACAATAAATCAATGATTCTTAAATGTTGCGCTGTGAAATCCTATGGTTCCGTGGGAGGCCATAGGTGACAAAGTTGACTCCCTGTTAACTTCTAAGCCCAGATCCAACCAAAGAGACAAGTTTTTTAATTCCACTTCAGATATTGTGTTTTAGCTCAATATATGTAATAAATATAATTTGGAAATTACATTTTTGGAAATATTTAATAATAATTTGGTAAAAATACTTGAAGAATCAGACATTTTCAATATTTTAAGAAAATTTGTATGTTTTTTATAAATAAAAATGGAAGTAACTTAGATTTCTCATTGTGTAATGGAACTAATGATTTATTAATTTTATGAGTTATTCACATTTTTTTTTAGGTAGTCAGAATGTAGTCAGAGGCCTAAATTTACTGAATCCAGCAGGAATCTTAATAAAGACCATGACAGAATTATGAAAGCATAATCACAACGAATAATAATTTTTATATCCTTAATGTACCTTTCTAAATAACATGGATTTTCAATTATGTATAGAAATTTTAAAGAATAATTTGATGCAATCAGTAAGTGGTTATAGAAGCTATTCATTCACAAGATGCTATGAAAATATATAGAAGAAACACTTAGTTTTGAAAAGGATCAACATCTTTCCGGAGAGGATGACATCTAAAAGGAAGATTAAGAGTATCTAAGTATAGAAATATGAGAAAAATGATGTTACACACAGTGAATACCAAGGGCAAGCATAAAGTAGCTTTGAACAGGAATTACCAACATGTCTATTTTATTATAGCATAGTGCGAGAGAGTGGTCGTAGAGAGATTGCTAGGAGCTATGTGTGGGAGTTGTATGTCATGCCTGAAGGCCTGGGCTTGATACTACGGGGTTGTGAGAAAGGAAATGACATTTTCTGATTTGTATTTTAAATAAAGTGCTCTATTTGACATTTTTAGTAGTTGGTTTCAGGATTAAGAGTTGAGTCAGAGAGGCAAGATAGGAAACTATTGCATTACACCAGATGGAAATAAGATAAAAACCTAACTGGCAGAGTATAGATAGGGATAACACAGAGAATAGGGATTAAAAATATATTGAGGAGATAAAAATAGGTAGAATTTAATTGATTGGATGTGGAGGCAAGTGGGAGAGGAATCCGGGATGACTTTCATTTTTTTAGGTTGCTTGGGCCCATCAGCCTCTGAGAGCCTCAGTTTTCTAGTCTGTAAGATTGAATAATAATGTAGACACATCAAAGGATCAAATATGATTTCATA
>NW_011888889.1:3706198-3714704 GCF_000151845.1 Pteropus vampyrus | reverse complement strand
AAAAATATTAATTTTCTTAAGATAGAAATAATTTTATAACAGTTAAAATGACGAGCTGAGAACAGGCCTCTGTGTTCTTTGTGTTCTTACCCAAAACCCAATAAAATGTTAAAAAGATGACGCATTGGAATTAGACCTTACAGAAGTCTACCCCTCATGTGCCTTATATTTAGAATTTCTGATAGAAATATGCCGCAAATAAAAATTTAAAAACTAAGAGGTGCACACAAGTCGAAGTTAAAACACAACTCTATTTTCTGAAAAAGCAGAGTATATTCCTAAGTGATAATATGAGATTTTTGCTTGATTTAGTTCTAAAGACAGATTGGAGGGGAAAGGAGATCATGGTACAGGTATCCTTCTAGGATGTGTTTAGCCACAAAATATATCAGACTTCAAAAGCAACTCTTCTTGAAGTTTAAAGTTTTAAGCAGAATATCAGAAGAATGGCAGGACTTATCTGGGAACAGCCAAGACAAGACCTGGTAGAACAGGTATCAATGTTAAGGAGTCTAGAGAAAGCCACAACATGTGCTGTGGTATAAATCAGGCTTCTGTTGGGAGATGGCTCTCTATGGATTTCTCATGCTCCTGCATTTTCAGGGCCTTCTGAGGAAAAGACATATTAAATAATAAACAATCTTGGAACATAGAGTTAGTGTTTCCCTCTGGAAAGATTTAAGATGTACTTTCCTGAGATGTTCCAGAGTAGTAAAGATAGAACCTTCTTTCTCTCCCTAGACATTTACTTATATTCCAGAGCAATAAAACTAGAGGCACCTCTCCCCTCATACCCTTAGAAGAGATTTGCTTATATTCCAAGGTACTGAGTAATATCTTCCTCTAGCAGTCCCATAAAAACTGTTTCTCACTTTCAGGGTTTCTTACCTAAACCTAGTCTATCCAGTCCTCATCAAATCATATCACCCTGATGGGTATTGGAACACGAGAATTTGATGCAAGATGCTGCTCTGGCTGCCATTTTTGCTGTAAGTAATAATAGTCTCTTTCTCTGACCCAAAGGTGGTCAAGAGATGGAGGTGGAGGTAGGGGTAGAGATAGATAGAGATGGAAAATTCATATCTATTTCCAGGTCTATGGAACTACAGCAGGCTAACTTGCAAGTCGGGTAAAATCTCCATCTGTTCACACAGTTTCTGACTTAACAGCTCCAAAAGAAAACTGCTTTCTAGCAGAACAATTTTGTCAAATACAGAGAAGTAAGATAAAGCTGAAATTTCTTCTGGGATCACTCACAATTCTGGGCTTAACACTTCTGTTGGGTCTCTGAATCACTAAGCTCATAATATAAATTTCTGGAAGGAAAATTCTGAAACCACTCACTACATTTTTGAAAATCCATGGTGAACCCATGCACTCCACTTTACAGAAAATACCAAACCATCTACGGCCATGCCACCCTGAACAAGCCTGATCCTGTCTGATCTCAAAAGCTAATCAGGGTCAGGCCTGGTTAGTACTTGGAGACCACCTAGGAAGACCAGGTGCTGTAGGTGTAAAAAAAAAAAAAAGGAAAATACCAAACTTGGATAGACCCCATAACAGATACACATGTGAACAAGACATAATAAATATGATAAAGTTCTGAAATAAAAGGATGAACAAAATGAAAGGAGACTTTAGCATTCACAGAGCATACTTTCATAGGAAATGTATAAGAGGAAATAAATTATGTGCATTCATGCAAAATTCTATAAAAAAATGAGGTGTGTGAGCAAGACATGATAAATATGAGATAACATGACAAAATTCTGAAAGAAGATAAAAAAGGATAACCAAAAGTCCAGTAGAAATTAAAAGGAAGATTATGAGAGTAAGACAGAATGAGAGAACTGCAGTAGGAGAATAAATACTGCAGAAAGTTTGAAAGAAAAGTGGGTTATTATAAAGGAGATTTTCTCCAGAATGTAGAAGGAAAGATTAAACTGTTTTAAAAAATGAGAAAAAGGATGAGAGATACAAAACAGACAATAGCTATTTGACAACATGAGTAGTAGGAATTTCTGAAGAAAAGATAATAAAAATTAGAGCAGAACAAAAAGTGGTTTTATAAATGAAAATATTTCTGAGCTGAAGAAAGTTCAATTTTTACAGATAAAGAGAAATCACCATGATAGAGTCAGACCTACTTAGAAACATGTAATGTCTTCAACATCACATACAGCTAAGAAAAATTCTGAAGAAATACAATCTGGAACATCTAGAGAACAAATTCCAGTGACACAGGGCTGAAAGATGATAAGAAATCACTTTCTTTTTATAGGCATTGACGGATAAAGAGAAAACAAAGTTTAGCATGATTCGCTACCAACAGGGTTTAAAATGATAATAAAGGAGAAGAAAAAGACAGTAGGTAAGACTTTTTAAAGCCATTTCATACCTGTTGCAATGTGTAAAAAATAATTTTGAAATTGAATTAATAAGTACTTGTCAACTAAGCTAACATAGATTGACAAATATGGCTATCCTGTATATTGAACGTAAATATGATAGAAGATAAATTTTAACAAAAATATCAACATATTTGCAGATGTCTCCCAAACAGAAACTACAACATAGATATAAATCATTCCCTTTTTAGAAAAAAAAAGTGTTAATCTAATTAAAAATACTAACCCTTCATTTCTTTATGGTACTATAATATTTATTTTTCAAATGTTTAATTTTTATTTGAAACTAGCACAATTATATATACAAGTTTAAAATAGGAATATTTTCATTGTCTGCATTTGTTTTCTGGCTATTATTATTTATTTTATTATTATTACTAAAAGTAATTTTATCAGATATAAGAAGGATATACATACTTATTTATTGATGTATAACAAATTGCCCCACAATTTAGCAGCTTAAAAACAAGAATTTAATATCTCACAGTTTCTGAGAGTCAGGAAGGCAGCAAGCCTGGTTTTGCTGGATGATTCTATACCACGTTCTCTCATGAAGCTGAAGCGAAGCTGTTGAACTGGGCTTCGGTCACTGAAAATTTGCTTGGCTCTGGAGAATCTGATTCCAAATTCATCCACATGGCTATTGGCAGAAAGCTCCAGTTTCTTGCCATGTTATCTTCTCCTTAGAATATTTACCACATGGCTTTCCCCAGAGCAAGTAATCTGTAACAGAAACCATGCTTTTTGTTTGTTTGCTTTTTGTTTTGTTTTTTAATAATCTAAACTTGGAAGTATATAGCATCACTTGTGTTATGTTCTGTCAGTCACACATACCAACCCTGATACAATGTGGAAGGAGACTACACAATAATATGACTACCAAGAGACAGGGATCACTGAGGGCCATTTTAGAGGCTTTCAACCACGTGGCAGATATTGATAAATTCTCTGCTCTGCATTGCAAATATTCTGGGTATGCCACTTAGTTCCTATTATCTGGAATAAATTACTAATATTAATTTTATTTTCCACTTCCCATTTACATTCCTTTTTTTTTTTATTCAGTATCTCAGCTGGTCAGTGTGCTTTTGCAGAGTAACATAAATTCTTATTTCTAAAAGATTTGAGTTTTTGGTAGATTTGCTAGCTTGTGATTGCTATAGTTTTTCATTCCTTTTTTAGGGAAAAAAAATGTGTTAATGTAATTAAAAATATTAACCATTTCAGGATATGGCAAAATTAGAAAATGCCCCAGTACTGGATCTGGACAGACTTCTTTCTCTCTGGACCATTGTTGTGGAGCCTGATGAAATTATTATTTTTTTCTTGAGATTAAGAGCATACAAACCAGAAGGGTGTAGGGTTGCAGGGAGAGAAAACAATTTCCAATTAAATTGTTTATGAAGCGAGAGATGCCATTCACATTTATATCCTTTGTAAGCTACTGTAGTTGACATTGCTGCCCTTCCACCTATGGTGCTTTCAAAAGTTGGTTGAAGAGAAAACTTCAGTGTGAGCCAGAGTGGTAAAGAGAATTACTTTTGACAACAACCAGAAACAAAAACAGAAAAATAAATCTTTTGAACTCTCTAAAATATAGCCACAAATGCAGCCCTATAGCTCAAAAGAGAAACTGCTTATTGCATAAGTTATGATTAATTTTCCAATTTAAGTACACAGGAAAAAAACAAGTGTGCATCCTATACTAAAAGAAAATTATTCCTGTGGGTCAAAAATAAGTCAAGAATACTGGCCCTTTTTTCCATTATCATTTTTCTTAGATTATTGAGGACAAGGAAAGATAACATTAAATATCCTTTTTTAAAATTCTTCTCTTTGGTTCTCCAATATAGGATAGGTTAGAGAGTAATTTTTCCTTCTCCATCTCTTTTTCAATATGTAAGGATAATTCTAGAAATATGGTGAAAGAGTAAAAAGGCATTCTAAAGCTAGCACACTTCCAGAATTAACTTTGAATAGCTAGCTGTATTATCAGTATTTGATAGTATTGGCTTTCCGATGTCTTTTCCATATCAGTTTAGTAATTATATGTTTAATGAGATTTTCGTATGTCCTTTTTTCTTTTCTTCAACCAATTTTATTCTGTTACATGATTGCTTGTTTAATGAACACACAACATACACCCTGAGCTAATAGCAATAGCTACAGAGTGACCAGGGATAAGGTCTTACCAAATATACTGATAAAACCACATTTGTATTTGATTTCCTGTTCTCCTCTAAGGGCTACATTCATTAACGCTAAAGTTTAAACCACTGATTAAACCCAGTTACAAAAGATGAAATCACTAGTTAATTGTTCTTAGAGAATTTTGGCAGACAGGGAAAAAAAATCTGTTGCCTCTAATAGGAGAGATGAATCTCCAAAAAATAAAAACAAGCAGAAGTGTTCCTGGCAGTGGTAATTACTCAAAAGTACTTGATGACTAAATGATCTATTTATTTAATTAAGGCACCTAGTTCCGAATAAAGGAGAGTAGCCTCCCCTTGCCTGGAAATCTAAACATTTGGTAAATATCTTCAGATGTAATGCTTATCCTCAACATCTGCTCCCAGCGTTCCCCACTACCTCCAGGAAAATAACCAAGGTCAGGACTCAGCACAGTCTGAACAGGAACAATCTAGAGTATAGGAGGAAATGTTTATAAAATGAAGGAAACATAACACCTAGCTAATATGTAGCAGCAGGATCCTCAAGAATGTATGAGATGGCTTTAAACTGGGGTAGATACAGAATACAGAATGGTGAAGGGATAATTTAATGAAATAATTCAGTGTTTAACATTATGGCAAGAGTACTTGCAACATGGCCTAATACCCTGCTGGTATGGTTTTTTGAAGCTTGTACATGACAATGGGCTATCATGAGATGAAAATTAGAGAATTGCTTTGATAGAACATTAAGAAACAGATGGAAAGTCTCAGAGAGGAGGGATTGTGGGAATGGATTTATTATACGAGAATGGAGGAGTCTTCCCTTCATTCCCTTTTCATGGGATAGCCCAGTAGACACATAGGCAAAAATACATACTGGTAAACTTAACATTAGCAGCTTTGAGAAGCTTGGTAAGAGTAGCCTTTTATCGTTGCCAATATTAGATACTCTCATGATTTTGTGCTTCCTAAAATCACTGGGGAGATTAGATTATAGAATGGCAAAACCACGAGGTAGTACCAAAAGCAAAAAACAATTGTTTGAATCTTTTTCAAAACTTTTTATTTTGAAATAACTTTGCACTTACAGAAAAATTTGCAAATATAGCACAGAGTCTACAGCCATGCCACCCTGAACAAGCCTGATCCCACCTGATCTCGGAAGCTAAGCAGGGTTGGGCCTGGTTAGTACTTGGATGGGAGACCACCTATGAAGACCAGGTGCTGTAGGCGTAAAAAATAAAAAATAAGGGATTGTAAGCTGACAAGGCCCTTGCAATCTATGAGGTCAACCAAGGGTTGCCTCGCCTAAAAAAAATAAAATAAAAAAATAAAATAAAATAACTAGCACAGAGAGCTTTTCCAGAAATGGCAATAGAACAACTGGATATCCACATGCAACAGAATGAAATTGAGCTCCTGCTTCACACCATATACTGTATAAGAACTAACTCAAAGTGAATCATTGATCTAAATGTAATAGCTAAAACTATAAAACACTTAGAAGAAAAGATAAAAGTAAATCTATATGAGCTTGGATTAGGCAATAGTTTCTTTAATAAGACACCAAAAGCTCAAATGAGAAAAGAAAAATATAGATAAATTGGACAGCATCAAAGTTACAAACTTTTGTGTTTCAAAGGCTACCATCAAGAAAATTAAAAAACAACTCATGGGAGAGAAAATATTTGCAAATTATTTATCAGATAAGGGAATTGTGCCTTGAATATATAAAAAAAATCCTTACAACTTAAAGATAGAAATATAAATAATTCTATTTAAAAATGGGTGAAGAATTTGAATAGCCATTACTCCAAAAAAAAAAAAAAAAAGCAAATGTCCAATAAACACATGAAAAGATACTCAGCATCGTTAGTCATTACGGAAATGCAAGTCAAACCCACAATGAGCTATCACTTCATACCCACTAGGATGGCTAAAATTGAAAAGACAAACACACGAGTGTTTGGGAGGGTATGTAGAATTGGAACTCCTATATAGCTGGTGGAAATAAATATAAAATGATGCAGCCATTTTGGAATGGTTTGACAGAACTTTAAAGTATTAAACATAGTATTACCACATGAACTTACAATTCTACTTCTAGTTATATACCCAAGAAAGGGGACAACATAGCTCCACACAAAAACATTCACATGAATGTTTATAGTATCATTATTCATCCAAAAAAATGGAAACATCCCAATGCCCATCAACTGATAAATAGATAAACAAATGTGGTATATTAACCATAAAATGAAGTGAAATATTGACATGTTACAATATTGATTAATCCTGAAAACATCATACTAAGTGAAAGAAACCAGTAAAAAAAAAAAAAAAAAAAGACACATTATATAAATGTCAAGACCAGGCAAATTCATAGATAGAAACTAAATTAATGATTACCAGGGGGCAGAGTTGGAAGAGGGGGAGGATGAATGACTGCTAATGAGTATAGGATCTGTTTTTGAGGTGACAAAATGTTCTGAAATTAGATAGTCGTGACAGTTGCACAGTTCCAAATTGTACATTTTTAAAGAGTGAATTTTATGGTGTATGAATTATATCTCAATAAAACTATCATTTAAAAACCAAAACAACACAAAATCTGATCAAAAATTTGAAAAGCTTTATAGCTATCAAAGAAATTTTTTAAAAATAGCACAGAGTTCGTATATACTCTTCGCTCAGCTTCCTCTAATGTTAGCAACTTATGTGACTAGTAAAATTACCCAAACTGGGAAATTAACATTGATATGGTATTAGTAACTAAACTATAGAGCTTATTCAAATTTCACCAGTTTCGCCACTAGTGTCCATTTTCTGTTCCAGGATTCATTCCAGTCAGGGAGAAGTATGTCTGGAACCAGGGAATACCCTTGAATCTCTCTTCAATCTTTTAAAATATTTTTAACTCTGAGATAAAGGATTATAATATTCTTTGAGACAGAAAGAAATTGAAGGGAGGACAAAAAAAGCCCTTAAGATAGAGGAGCAGATGCTATGTGAAATAAGTCACACCGAGAAAAACAGATACTGTATGATCTGACTTATATGTGGAATCTTTTTTAAAAAAAAAATGAACTCATAAATAAAGAGAACAGATTGATGGTTGCCAGAGGCAAGGGTGGGGGATGGGCAAAAGGCTGAAGGTGGTTAAAAGGTACAAACTTACAGTTACAAAATAATGTACTTATATGCACGACTATAGTTAACAATACTTTCTCGTATATACTCATTCTCCACATAATAATATTTTTGGTAAACGATGAACCATATACACAACAGTGGCCCCATAAGATTATAATGAAGCTGAAAAATTTCTATTGCCTGGTGATGTTATAGCCATGGTAATGTTTTAGCTCAGTGCATTACTCACGTGTTTGTGGTGATGCTGGTATAAACAAACCTACTGTGCTGCCAGTCACATAAAAGTATAGCACCTACAATTATGTACAGTACATAATACTTGATAATGATGATAATGACTATGTTACAGGTTTATATATTTACTATACTATAATATTTATCCTTACTTTAGCATCTACTCTTTCTACTTATATAAAAATAGTTATCTATGTTTAAATATGTTTAGATACACACATACTTATCATGATGTTACAGTTGCCTACAGTATGCAGTACAGTAACATACGGTACCTGTTTGTAGCTTAGGAGTGATAGTCTATACCATATAGCCTTGGTGTGTAATAGGCTGTACCATCTAATTTTGTGTAAGCGTAATCTTTGATGTTTGCAAAATACAATGACACATTTCTCAGAATGTATCCCCATTGTTAAATGAGGCATGACTGTGTTTGAAAGTTGCTGAGAGAGTAGATCTTAAAAGTTCTCATCAAAAGAAAAAAAATGTGTAACTGTGTGGTGGTAGATATTAATTAAACTTATTGTAGTAATC